>NC_091323.1:31976541-32004041 GCF_038502225.1 Cherax quadricarinatus | reverse complement strand
TAATTGCTTCAATCT
Organism: Cherax quadricarinatus; assembly: GCF_038502225.1. Classification (NCBI taxonomy): domain Eukaryota; kingdom Metazoa; phylum Arthropoda; class Malacostraca; order Decapoda; family Parastacidae; genus Cherax; species Cherax quadricarinatus. The sequence goes on along the minus strand of NC_091323.1, from coordinate 32,004,026 downwards.
CCGAGGGGTTGACCCGGATTTTGCAATTAAGCCAGTCAGTAAGCCGGACTGTGGAAGTGAACGCTAGTCAGCCTGCCTCAGCCTACCATCCAGCCTGTCTCCTGTCATCCACCTGCTCCTTCATGCTGTGTGCATCGTTACCCGTCTTCCAGTCAGTCTTACGATAGAGAGCAGAGAGGCAGGCCGGCTGTGGCGCTTCCCATACTTCCGTCGTTATAATATACGTACTACCAGCCTACGTGAGTATTTTTACCCTATCCACGTTTTCGAAACCCACATGACATAAGAACCTGTTAAACACCTGTGTAAGAACCTGTTACACGCCTGTGTAAGAACCTGTTACACACCTGTGTAAGACAACTACTATTGTGAGGGTGTTTGAACTAGGCAGTGGTGGTGGCACAGTGCCTGGGCAGGTTGGCATTGAGTGACGTTGTAACACTTCTGTTGCAGCAACAGTCCCTAGAGTATCAGTCCCTTGATGCTCTTGATCTAAGGAAATGGACCTCTCCTCCCCTTATTTGGTTCGAAACTTATTGCTTGCCATTTTCCAGGCGAAGGACGGTTCCTGCGAGTTTAGTGCTTCTCTCGTTATTTGAGATCCTGATGGAAATATTAAATCTGCTATCATTTCACTAAACCTTGTCTTTGTGCTAAACTCCTATGTGTTTAGCGCTTCTCTCGTTATCTGATAGTGTGGTGGAAACATTGCATCTGGTATCATTTCACTTAGCCTTGTCTCTGTGATAGCTATGATGTCAGGGTTTACCTCTGCTACTCGCTCTTTCAATTCATCACTGTTGTGCACTAAACTCTCAGCATGCATTGTTTTACCTTTGAAATATCCTAAAAGAAGAAAGCTTGAAAGAACAGCTTAAAAGGAGTGAAAAAATGGCCAAATACAACGTTTTTTGCTAAATTTGCAGGTGAAAAATCACTTTAGATCCTGTATAATAATCGTACTGATAATAATAATAATAACAATACTACTACTACTACTACTACCACTACTACTACTACTACTACTACTACTACTAATAATAATAATAATAATAACACCAAAAACAATAACAACCAGAGAGTGAGAGCAGTATTAAAGAGTGTTTCAAACAGTATTGGTTGATTTTTTGGCAGAGTGCCGTTACTGTGAGAGTTGAATGTCTATTGGCTCAATCTTGCCCCCGTGCCTTACGCTTGCTGCTTGCTCCTGACTCACTATCGATTTTTGTTCTCCCTTTCAACAGCGTCCTTAGAAATATTCCAGACGGGAGGGGAAGGAGGAACAACTGAAGAATATATATATATATATATATATATATATATATATATATATATATATATATATATATATATATATATATATATATATATATATATATATATATATATATATATATATATATATATATATATATATATATATATATATATATATATGTAATGTGTGTGTGCGTGTGTGTGTTAAGGAATATGTCTAAGGATGGCTCCTACATGACTCTGGCGAGATGAGGATCTCCCAGTTTTATATTAGAGACACTTTGTATGCTGTACAAGGAGAGAGACGGGAGAGCGAGACTTGAATATCTCACTCATAGTCTTGTTCCCTGATGATGCTCAGAGGGAAGGTCTTAGAGATAGAGAAAGAGACAGAGGCAGAGGGAGAGGAAGGCGTCTTGTAGTTCCGTGCAGTGGGGTGCTATACAGTGTACAATAAGGGTCAGTTATTCACCTTTATAACCTACTTTTAGTCAGTCTTAATTCTGATTTATAACTTGTAAACAGTGAGACACGTTGTACATGTATGATACACAACACCGACACCTTAGACGTATGTGTATCATCTGGGTATATACAGCAACAGAGATACCCAGATGCTGTACATGTGTCTCATTCCTTATCAGTGAGACACACACAGTACACGAGAATAAGAATACTTATTTTATACTGACTTATTGAATACCTATAAAATTCATTAAGCGAATACAAAACTCTAATTAAAATTACATTAAGAACGAAGCCAAGTACCTGAACCGTTGCGAAGAATGTGTTTCAGGAAGGAACAAGACCTGGAACAATGTTGGCTGACAGACACAAGGGTTTCAGGACCTGTGGGAGATAACAGGTTGTTGTCATGAGAAATGGTCGGACCCGTGTCGACAATTCGCGTTGACGGGGTTGTGACCTTGATGGAGATATATTAGTGTCTATTGTCTTTAGATATGCAAGTGCATGACCTCTGATACCATAATACCCAAGTGTAGCATGCTGTAGAGAGGCCTAGTGGAATCAAACTGGCAGGAAGTGAATATACTGGAAGATGCTACAAGACGTTAATTTTTCGATGATTTTTTGGTTAATTTTTCGATGATTTTGGGTTCATTTTTCGAAGATTTTGGATAACAAGGCTAGTTAGATATTTGGTCTGTAATTATGTACGTGGGTTGGGGCTCTTCCTTTGTGTATAGGAGTAGCTATTGGTGTCTCTAAAGCTGTGTACATTACTATGTGTGTGTCAAACTACAGAGTGCATCAGAGCATGGGCTTAGAAAGCTTCAGTGAGCTGCAGGAACCTGTAAAAATAGAGTATGCAGAGAAAAACAGAACCTTAACACACGTCCCAGAGTACATGGGAGTACGCGAGAGTGCATGGGGGTACACGAGAGTGCATGCGATTACACTGGGATACACGGGGAAAGATGTATGGTAGCGGACTTTGAAGTTCACACCGAGGCTGTCTGCTGAGAGGAGGAACTGTCTGCTGAGAGGAGGAACTGTCTGCTGAGAGAAGGAACTGTCTACTGAAAGGAGGAACTGTCTGCTGAGAGAAGGAACTGTCTACTGAGAGGAGGAACTGTCTTCTGAGAGGAGGAGCTGTCTGCTGAGAGAAGGAACTGTCTTCTGAGAGGAGGAGCTGTCTTCTGAGAGGAGGAACTGTCTGCTGAGAGGAGGAACTGTCTTCTGAGAGGAGGAGCTGTCTGCTGAGAGAAGGAACTGTCTACTGAAAGGAGGAACTGTCTGCTGAGAGGAGGAACTGTCTGCTGAGAGAAGGAACTGTCTGCTGAGAGGAGGAACTGTCTGCTGAGAGGAGGAACTGTCTGCTGAGAGGAGGAGCTGTCTGCTGAGAGGAGGAGCTGTCTTCTGAGAGGAGGAGCTGTCTGCTGAGAGAAGGAACTGTCTACTGAAAGGAGGAACTGTCTGCTGAGAGGAGGAACTGTCTGCTGAGAGGAGGAACTGTCTTCTGAGAGGAGGAGCTGTCTGCTGAGAGAAGGAACTGTCTTCTGAGAGGAGGAACTGTCTGCTGAGAGGAGGAACTGTCTGCTGAGAGGAGGAACTGTCTGATGAGAGGAGGAGCTGTCTGCTGAGAGAAGGAACTGTCTACTGAAAGGAGGAACTGTCTGCTGAGAGGAGGAACTGTCTGATGAGAGGAGGAACTGTCTGCTGAGAGGAGGAGCTGTCTGCTGAGAGGAGGACCTGTCTGCTGAGAAGAGGACTGTCTGTCTGCTGAGAGGAGGAGCTTTCTTGAGAGAAGGAGCTGAGAGGAGGAGCTGTCTGCTGAGAGAAGCTATCTGCTGAGACTGTCTACTGTCTGCTGAAAGGAGTCTGCTGAAGGAGGAGCTGCTGAGAGGAGGAGCTTTTTGCTGAGAGAAGGAGCTGTCTGCTGAGAGGAGGAGCTGTCTGCTAAGAGGAGGAGCTATCTGCTGAGAGGAGGGACTGTCTGCTGAGAGGAAGGACTGTCTGCTGAGAGGAGGGACTGTCTGCTGAGAGGAGAGACTGTCTGCTGAGAGGAGGGACTGTCTGCTGAGAGGAGGAACTGTCTTCTGAGAGGAGGAGCTGTCTGCTGAGAGAAGGAACTGTCTACTGAAAGGAGGAACTGTCTGCTGAGAGGAGGAACTGTCTGCTGAGAGGAGGAACTGTCTGCTGAGAGGAGGAACTGTCTGATGAGAGGAGGAGCTGTCTTCTGAGAGGAGGAGCTGTCTGCTGAGAGAAGGAACTGTCTACTGAAAGGAGGAACTGTCTGCTGAGAGGAGGAACTGTCTGCTGAGAGAAGGAACTGTCTTCTGAGAGGAGGAGCTGTCTTCTGAGAATAGGAACTGTCTGCTGAGAGGAGGAACTGTCTTCTGAGAAAAGGAGCTGTCTGCTGAGAGAAGGAACTGTCTACTGAAAGGAGGAACTGTCTGCTGAGAGGAGGAACTGTCTGCTGAGAGGAGGAACTGTCTGCTGAGAGGAGGAACTGTCTGATGAGAGGAGGAACTGTCTGCTGAGAGGAGGAGCTGTCTGCTGAGAGGAGGAGCTGTCTTCTGAGAGGAGGAGCTGTCTGCTGAGAGAAGGAACTGTCTACTGAAAGGAGGAACTGTAGAGGAGGAACTGTCTGCTGAGAGGAGGAACTGTCTGCTGAGAGGAGGAGCTGTCTGCTGAGAGGAGGAGCTGTCTGCTGAGAGAAGGAACTGTCTACTCAAAGGAGGAACTGTCTGCTGAGAGGAGGAACTGTCTGCTGAGAAGAGGAACTGTCTGCTGAGAGAAGGAACTGTCTACTGAAAGGTGGAACTGTCTGCTGAGAGAAGGAACTGTGTGCTTAGAGAAGGAACTGTCTGCTGAGAAGAGGAACTGTCTGCTGAGAGGAGGAACTGTCTGCTAATTGGAGCTGTCTGCTGAGATGAGGAACTGTCTGAGATAAGGAACTGTCTTCTGAGAGGAGGAACTGTCTGCTGAGACAAGGAACTGTCTGCTGAGAGGAGGAACTGTCTGAGAGAAGGAACTGTCTTCCGAGAGGAGGAACTGTCTGCTGAGAGGAGGAACTATCTGCTGAGAGGAGGAGCTTTCTGCTGAGAAGAGGAACTATCTGCTGAGAGGAGGAACTGTCTGCTAAGAGAAGGAACTGTCTGCTGAGAGGAGGAACTGTCTGCTGAGAGGAGGAACTATCTGCTGAGAGGAGGAACTGTCTGCTAAGAGAAGGAACTGTCTGCTGAGAGGAGGAACTGTCTGCTGAGAGGAGGGACTGTCTGCTGAGAGGAGGAACTGTCTGCTGAGAGGAGGATCTTTCTGCTGAGAGAAGGAGCTGTCTGCTGAGAGGAGGAGCTATCTGCTGAGAGGAGGAACTGTCTGCTGAGAGGAGGGACTGTCTGCTGAGAGGAGGGACTGTCTGCTGAGAGGAGGAACTGTCTGCTGAGAGGAGGAACTGTCTGCTGAGAGGAGGGACTGTCTGCTGAGAGGAGGAACTGTCTGCTGAGAGGAGGAGCTTTTTGCTGAGAGAAGGAGCTGTCTGCTGAGAGGAGGAGCTGTCTGCTGAGAGGAGGAGCTATCTGCTGAGAGGAGGGACTGTCTGCTGAGAGGAGGGACTGTCTGCTGAGAGGAGGGACTGTCTGCTGAGAGGAGGAGCTATCTGCTGAGAGGAGGAGCTTTTTGCTGAGAGGAGGAACTGTCTGCTGAGAGGAGGAGCTTTTTGCTGAGAGAAGGAGCTGTCTGCTGAGAGGAGGAGCTGTCTGCTGAGAGGAGGAGCTATCTGCTGAGAGGAGGGACTGTCTGCTGAGAGGAGGGACTGTCTGCTGAGAGGAGGGACTGTCTGCTGAGAGGAGGGACTGTCTGCTGAGAGGAGGGACTGTCTGCTGAGAGGAGGAACTGTCTGCTGAGAGGAGGAACTGTCTTCTGAGAGGAGGAGCTGTCTGCTGAGAGAAGGAACTGTCTACTGAAAGGAGGAACTGTCTGCTGAGAGGAGGAACTGTCTGCTGAGAGGAGGAACTGTCTGCTGAGAGGAGGAACTGTCTGATGAGAGGAGGAACTGTCTGCTGAGAGGAGGAGCTGTCTGCTGAGAGGAGGAGCTGTCTTCTGAGAGGAGGAGCTGTCTGCTGAGAGAAGGAACTGTCTACTGAAAGGAGGAACTGTCTGCTGAGAGGAGGAACTGTCTGCTGAGAGGAGGAACTGTCTTCTGAGAGGAGGAGCTGTCTTCTGAGAGGAGGAACTGTCTGCTGAGAGGAGGAACTGTCTTCTGAGAGGAGGAGCTGTCTGCTGAGAGAAGGAACTGTCTACTGAAAGGAGGAACTGTCTGCTGAGAGGAGGAGCTGTCTGCTGAGAGGAGGAGCTGTCTTCTGAGAGGAGGAGCTGTCTGCTGAGAGAAGGAACTGTCTACTGAAAGGAGGAACTGTCTGCTGAGAGGAGGAACTGTCTGATGAGAGGAGGAACTGTCTGCTGAGAGGAGGAGCTATCTGCTGAAAGGAGGAGCTGTCTGCTGAGAGAAGGAACTGTCTACTGAAAGGAGAAACTGCCTGCTTAGAGGAGGAACTGTCTGCTGAGAGGAGGAACTGTCTGCTGAGAGGAGGAGCTGTCTGCTGAGAGGAGGAGCTGTCTGCTGAGAGAAGGAACTGTCTACTCAAAGGAGGAACTGTCTGCTGAGAGGAGGAACTGTCTGCTGAGAAGAGGAACTGTCTGCTGAGAGAAGGAACTGTCTACTGAAAGGTGGAACTGTCTGCTGAGAGAAGGAACTGTGTGCTTAGAGAAGGAACTGTCTGCTGAGAAGAGGAACTGTCTGCTTAGAGGAGGAACTGTCTGCTAATTGGAGCTGTCTGCTGAGATGAGGAACTGTCTGAGATAAGGAACTGTCTTCTGAGAGGAGGAACTGTCTGCTGAGACAAGGAACTGTCTGCTGAGAGGAGGAACTGTCTGAGAGAAGGAACTGTCTTCCGAGAGGAGGAACTGTCTGCTGAGAGGAGGAACTATCTGCTGAGAGGAGGAGCTTTCTGCTGAGAAGAGGAACTATCTGCTGAGAGGAGGAACTGTCTGCTAAGAGAAGGAACTGTCTGCTGAGAGGAGGAACTGTCTGCTGAGAGGAGGAACTATCTGCTGAGAGGAGGAACTGTCTGCTAAGAGAAAGAACTGTCTGCTGAGAGGAGGAACTGTCTGCTGAGAGGAGGGACTGTCTGCTGAGAGGAGGAACTGTCTGCTGAGAGGAGGATCTTTCTGCTGAGAGAAGGAGCTGTCTGCTGAGAGGAGGAGCTATCTGCTGAGAGGAGGAACTGTCTGCTGAGAGGAGGGACTGTCTGCTGAGAGGAGGGACTGTCTGCTGAGAGGAGGAACTGTCTGCTGAGAGGAGGAACTGTCTGCTGAGAGGAGGGACTGTCTGCTGAGAGGAGGAACTGTCTGCTGAGAGGAGGAGCTTTTTGCTGAGAGAAGGAGCTGTCTGCTGAGAGGAGGAGCTGTCTGCTGAGAGAAGGAGCTGTCTGCTGAGAGGAGGAGCTATCTGCTGAGAGGAGGAACTGTCTGCTGAGAGGAGGGACTGTCTGCTGAGAGGAGGGACTGTCTGCTGAGAGGAGGGACTGTCTGCTGAGAGGAGGGACTGTCTGCTGAGAGGAGGGACTGTCTGCTGAGAGGAGGGACTGTCTGCTGAGAGGAGGAACTGTCTGCTGAGAGGAGGAACTATCTGCTGAGAGGAGGAACTGTCTGCTGAGAGGAGGAACTATCTGCTGAGAGGAGGAACTGTCTGCTGAGAGGAGGAATTGTCTACTTCTGTATAAAATAACGACTCGTATTATTCGAGATGTTTGAAGCTCGGAGAGTATAGCAAAACGCTCTCTCCCCACCCTCCACGCCTCCACAGTGGGTATAAAACAAGGGAGAAAAAGAAAGCATCCTTAAAAAATATCGGAATTTGCAACAGAGATGTTGCATCACTTGAGAATGCAACTACCGAGCGACTTCAAACTTCAAGTGGTGGTGTATTTGGAGGGATAATGGTCTCTGTGCGGTAACTAGAGAATGTCGTGTTTGACGGGATTGAAACTTATGAAGCTGGATTTTCTTTGGGCAATTTAGGTCCTAATTTCTCTATTTTTATTGAAGAAACTGGGATATTCACAATAGCTTGTGAATGCTTCTCCGGAAAGACTTCAAACCCTCAACGCAATTGTTAACTGCGGTAGAAACTTACGCCGCACTCTGCACTATTCCTTTTATGTAAGTTAAGTTGGGGAGAAGTTGCTAGGGGTGTTGATAACGGGGACATTTTTCTGGGATGGTTGAGGTGGATGGGGTTGTCATGTTTGATAATAAACGAACACAATGAAATATATTTTTTCGTTAGGTTCAGGATGATTTTTGCGAAATTATTGCATACAAAAATTTTCGTTTGCCTTATTCGGCAAGAAGAACGTTGCTATTTCAGCTAAAATCGCAAGTTTTACCTATTCGGAATGATATATATATATATATATATATATATATATATATATATATATATATATATATATATATATATATATATATATATATATATATATATATATATATATATATATATATATATATATATATATATATATATATATATATATATATATATATATATATATATATATATATATATATATATATATATATATATATATATTTGTTCAAATCTCTAGTAAGGCTGATGCAATACGATCACACAGTAAACAGGTGATATCGGAATATGCAAAACAACCACTGTGAAAGAATAGTGAAATTCCAAGCGCTTTCGTGACTTCTCGCATTATCTTACCTGGAGGTTACCTGGAGGTTATTCCGGGGATCAACGCCCCCGCGGCCCGGTCCGTGACCAGGCCTCCCGATGGATCAGGGCCTGATCAACTAGGCTGTTACTGCTGGCCGCACGCTGTCCAACGTACGAGCCACAGCCCGGCTGATCCGGCACTGACTTTAGGTATCTGTCCAGCTCTCTCTTGAAGGCAGCCAGGGGTTTATTGGCAATTCCCCTAATGCTTGATGGGAGGCTGTTGAACAGTTTTGGGCCCCGGACACTTATGGTGTTTTCCCTTAGTGTACCAATGGCGCCCCTACTTTTTATTGGGGGCATTTTGCATCGCCTGCCCAGTCTTTTACTTTCGTAGGGAGTGATTTATGTGTGCAGATTTGGGACCATTCCTTCCAAGATTTTCCAAGTGTAGATTATGATATATCTCTCCCTCCTGCGTTCCAACGAGTACAAGTCAAGTGCTTCCAAGCGTTCCCAGTAGTTAAGGTGCTTGACAGAACTTATACGTGCAGTAAAGGATCTCTGTACACTCTCTAGATCTGCGATTTCACCTGCTTTGAATGGAGATGTTAATGTACAGCAGTATTCCAGCCTAGAGAGAACAAGTGATTTGAAAAGGATCATCATGGGCTTGGAATCTCTCGTTTTGAAAGTTCTCATTATCCATCCTATCATTTTCTTTGCACGTGCGATCGTGGCACTGTTGTGATCCTTGAAAGTGAGATCCTCAGACATTACTACTCCCAGGTCCCTTACATTATTTTTCCGCTATATATATATATATATATATATATATATATATATATATATATATATATATATATATATATATATATATATATATATTTTTTTTTTTTTTTTCAACAAGTCGGCCGTCTCCCACCGAGGCAGGGTGACCCAAAAAAGAAAGAAAATCCCCAAAAAGAAAATACTTTCATCATCATTCAACACTTTCACCACACTCGCACATTATCACTGTTTTTGCAGAGGTGCTCAGAATACAACAGTCTAGAAGCATACACATATAAAGATACACAACATATCCCTCCAAACTGCCAATATCCCAAACCCCTCCTTTAAAGTGCAGGCATTGTACTTCCCATTTCCAGGACTCAAGTCCGACTATATGAAAATAACCGGTTTCCCTGAATCCCTTCACTAAATATTACCCTGCTCACACTCCAACAGATCGTCAGGTCCCAAGTACCATTCGTCTCCATTCACTCCTATCTAACACGCTCACGCACGCTTGCTGGAAGTCCAAGCCCCTTACCCACAAAACCTCCTTTACCCCCTCTCTCCAACCCTTTCGAGGACGACCCCTACCCCGCCTTCCTTCCCCTATAGATTTATATGCTTTCCATGTCATTCTACTTTGATCCATTCTCTCTAAATGACCAAACCACCTCAACAACCCCTCTTCTGCCCTCTGACTAATACTTTTATTAACTCCACACCTTCTCCTAATTTCCACACTCCGAATTTTCTGCATAATATTTACACCACACATTGCCCTTAAACAGGACATCTCCACTGCCTCCAACCGTCTCCTCGCTGCTGCATTTACCACCCAAGCTTCACACCCATATAAGAGTGTTGGTACTACTATACTTTCATACATTCCCTTCTTTGCCTCCATAGATAACGTTTTTTGACTCCACATATACCTCAACGCACCACTCACCTTTTTTCCCTCATCAATTCTATGATTAACCTCATCCTTCATAAATCCATCCGCCGACACGTCAACTCCCAAGTATCTGAAAACATTCACTTCTTCCATACTCCTCCTCCCCAATTTGATATCCAATTTTTCTTTATCTAAATCATTTGACACCCTCATCACCTTACTCTTTTCTATGTTCACTTTCAACTTTCTACCTTTACACACATTCCCAAACTCATCCACTAACCTTTGCAATTTTTCTTTAGAATCTCCCATAAGCACAGTATCATCAGCAAAAAGTAACTGTGTCAATTCCCATTTTGAATTTGATTCCCCATAATTTAATCCCACCCCTCTCCCAAACACCCTAGCATTTACTTCCTTAACAACCCCATCTATAAATATATTAAACAACCATGGTGACATTACACATCCTGTCTAAGACCTACTTTTACCGGGAAATAGTCTCCCTCTCTTCTACACACCCTAACCTGAGCCTCACTATCTTCATAAAAACTCTTTACAGCATTTAATAACTTACCACCTATTCCATATACTTGCAACATCTGCCACATTGCTCCTCTATCCACTCTATCATATGCCTTTTCTAAATCCATAAATGCAATAAAAACTTCCCTACCTTTATCTAAATACTGTTCACATATATGCTTCAATGTAAACACTTGATCTACACATCCCCTACCCACTCTGAAACCTCCTTGCTCATCCGCAATCCTACATTCTGTCTTACCTCTAATTCTTTCAATTATAACCCTACCGTACACTTTTCCTGGTATACTCAGTAAGCTTATTCCTCTATAATTTTTACAGTCTCTTTTGTCCCCTTTCCCTTTATATAAAGGGACTATACATGCTCTCCGCCAATCCCTAGGTACCTTCCCCTCTTTCATACATTTATTGAACAAAAGTACCAACCACTCCAACACTATATCCCCCCCTGCTTTTAACATTTCTGTCATGATCCCATCAGTACCAGCTGCTTTACCCCCTTTCATTTTACGTAATGCCTCACGTACCTCCCCCACACTTACATTCTGCTCTTCTTCACTCCTAAAAGATGGTATACCTCCCTGACCAGTGCATGAAATTACTGCCTCTGTTTCTTCCTTAACATTTAAAAGTTCCTCAAAATATTCTCGCCATCTACCTAATACCTCCATCTCCCCATCTACTAACTCCCCTACTCTGTTTTTAACTGACAAATCCATATTTTCCCTTGGCTTTCTTAACTTGTTTAACTCACTCCAAAATTTTTTCTTATTTTCATTAAAATTTCTTGACAGTGCCTCTCCCACTCTATCATCTGCTCTCCTTTTGCACTCTCTCACCACTCTCTTTACCTTTCTTTTACTCTCCATATATTCTGCTCTTCTTATAACACTTCTGCTTTGTAAAAACCTCTCATAAGCTACCTTTTTCTCTTTTATCACACCCTTTACTTCATCATTCCACCAATCACTCCTCTTTCCTCCTGCACCCACCCTCCTATAACCACAAACTTCTGCCCCACATTCTAATACTGCATTTTTAAAACTATTCCAACCCTCTTCAACCCCCCCCATTACTCATCTTTGCACTATCCCACCTTTCTGCCAATAGTCGCTTATATCTCGCCCGAACTTCCTCCTCCCTTAGTTTATACACTTTCACCTCCCTCTTACTTGTTGTTGCCACCTTCCTCTTTTCCCATCTACCTCTTACTCTAACTGTAGCTACAACTAAATAATGATCCGATATATCAGTTGCCCCTCTATAAACATGTACATCTTGGAGCCTACCCATCAACCTTTTATCCACCAATACATAATCTAATAAACTACTTTCATTACGTGCTACATCATACCTTGTATATTTATTTATCCTCTTTTTCATAAAATATGTATTACTTATTACCAAATTTCTTTCTACACATAGCTCAATTAAAGGCTCCCCATTTACATTTACCCCTGGCACCCCAAATTTACCTACTACTCCCTCCATAACATTTTTACCCACTTTAGCATTGAAATCCCCAACCACCATTACTCTCACGCTTGATTCAAAACTCCCCACGCATTCACTCAACATTTCCCAAAATCTCTCTCTCTCCTCTACACTTCTCTCTTCTCCAGGTGCATACACGCTTATTATAACCCACTTTTCACATCCAATCTTTATTTTACTCCACATAATCCTTGAATTAATACATTTATAGTCCCTCTTTTCCTGCCATAGCTTATCCTTCAACATTATTGCTACTCCTTCTTTAGCTCTAACTCTATTTGAAACCCCTGACCTAATCCCATTTATTCCTCTCCATTGAAACTCTCCCACCCCCTTCAGCTTTGTTTCACTTAAAGCCAGGACATCCAGCTTCTTCTCATTCATAACATCCACAATCATCTCTTTCTTATCATCTGCACAACATCCACGCACATTCAGACTTCCCACTTTGACAATTTTCTTCTTCTTATTCTTTTAGTAATCTTTACAGGAAAAGGGGTTACTAGCCCATTGTTCCCGGCATTTTAGTTGACTTTTACAACACGCATGGCTTACGGAGGAAAGATTCTTATTCCACTTCCCCATGGATATAAAAGGAAAATTAATAAGACCAAGAACTATTAAGATAAAATCAAAGAAAACTCAGATGAGTGTGTATGAATAAATGTGTACATGTATGTGTAGTGTGACCTAAGTGTAAGTAGAAGTAGCAAGACATGCCTGTAATCTTGCATATTTATGAGACAGACAAAAGACATCAGCAATCCTACCATCATGTAAAACAATTACAGGCTTTCGTTTTACACTCACTTGGCAGGACGGTAGTACCTCCCTGGGTGGTTGCTGTCTACCAACCTACTACCTACATATATATATATATATACATATATATATATATATATATATATATATATATATATATATATATATATATATATATATATATATATATAGTATATATATATACCTATACATATATATATATATATATATATATATATATATATATATATATATATATATATATATATATATATATATATATATATATATATGTATATATTAAACCAGGCCAAAAACTATAAAAACATGGATACAGTAGACAAACTGTACCCTAGACACAGGCTGTGTGTCAATAGTGAGCTGGACAATAACACGCCGGTCTAGGAAATATTCACCGTTACAAATTACGTTTCGGGCCATGACCCCAAAAAAAAGGGGATGTGTTGAAAATTGCTGCAGGAGTTACATTGGCAGAGGCGTGGAAAAAGGGAGTGGCTGATGTGTCAGAAATTTACAACGAGGTGACACGAAGTGTTCTCCACTCTGTTTCTGACACTTTTCATACCTTCAGACACCTTTCATACCTTCTGATACCTTTCATACCTCCTGACACCTTTCATACAATGTTTCTCATCAAGATTCCGTGACTCCAAAAGTCTCACTGACTGAGGGAAGACAACCGATCTTACGCTGCAAATGCAACTGGCCAATGGAATGGGTAATCATGCACTCCTTACTGACCTTCGTGATGACCTGTGACCTTGCTCACGCAGGTCACAGATGAGGGCTTCTTAATGACCTGCAGAGATTTATGAGCGAAAGTTATTCTTATCACAGTTTCATTTCTCAAGAAAAACTCGAAGAATTCAGAGGCGAAGATATGGAAGGATTCTGAGAAGTTCTAAAGATGGTAGAGACGAATTTTTTGCAGCCTGTGTGGGTGTAGGTAAGTGCTTTTTGAAGACGAGAGAGAGAAAGAGTGAGAGAGGGAGGGAGAGAGAGAGGAAGGGAGAGAGAGAGGGAGAGAGAGAGAGAGAGGGAGAGAGAGAGAGAGGGAGGGAGAGAGAGAGGGAGGGAGAAGTAGGTAGGGAGGGAAGACAACCTTGAAGGTGCTGCCTGGGTCTTGACAGTGAGGTAATGTGAACTCTTGGCTTGATTTACTGTTATTGAAGGTTATGTGTGTGTGTGTGTGTGTGTGTGTGTGTGTGTGTGTGTGTGTGTGTGTGTGTGTGTGTGTGTGTGTGTGTGTGTGTGTGTAGCAGTTGTCATCCGAGTGTTCGCATGCGGGAATGGCAAGAGTTGCCTTGCTGTTATTGGTAGTGTAGTGGGTGTAGTGTGGATGGGTGTGGGTGTACCGTGGGTGGATATGAGTGTGGGTGTACTGTGGGTGGGTGTGGGTGATAGGTTTGATGAACATGGGTAGAGCAAAAGGTCTCACACCTACTCCAACACCAGTCTGGTGGTCGTGCCTGGAGTCCTACCAAGGTCAGTGTTGTGTTGTATCACCTCTCTTACGTGGTCTGTTGTCATGCACTTCCGCTTGTTCCCACGTGTTCTATTGTGTAATGCTCGCCTTGCTGATGCCACGGGGTCGCTTGCAATTGCTTGCTCTTAGCAATATCGTCATACTGAGAATGAAGAATTTACAGAGGTGCGGGAAATGGCTTCCCCAAATTAATATGTCTTATAAGGAAGCTGAAAATCTTGAAGATAATCCTTCGTGGGAAAAGAATAAAGGCACACACACACACACACACACACACACACACACACACACACACACACACACATCTGACGACACTGGAGGACAGGAGAGATAGGGGGGACATGATAACGACATACAAAATACTGAGAGGAATTGACAAGGTGGACAAAGACAGGATGTTCCAGAGATTGGACACAGTAACAAGGGGACACAGTTGGAAGCTGAAGACACAGATGAATCACAGGGATGTTAGGAAGTATTTCTTCAGCCACAGAGTAGTCAGTAAGTGGAATAGTTTGGGAAGTGATGTAGTGGAGGCAGGATCCATACATAGCTTTAAGCAGAGGTATGATAAAGCTCACGGCTCAGGGAGAGTGACCTAGTAGCGATCAGTGAAGAGGCGGGGCCAGGAGCTCGGACTCGACCCCCGCAACCTCAACTAGCTGAGTACACACACACACACACACACACACACACACACACACACTTTACAATAAATATTATCTACACATTTACCAAGCCAATAGCTCAGCTGTATTTTAAAAACTTTGAGAACTGCCCAGAGAGACAATTGTCTTGATCCCCCAGCTGTCTCTCTCTATCTGTCTCTCTTTTTTACACAGTGTTTTACAAGGCTAGGTTAATGTTCCTAACTATATTTAAAAGCTAAGAGATGTTACCCACATTAGTTCATTGGTAAGCCCCCTCCTTTCTCTCTCTCTCTCTCTCTATCTCTCTCTCTCTCTCTCTCTCTCTCTCTCTCTCTCTCTCTCTCTCTCTCTCTCTCTCTCTCTCTCTCTCTCTCTCTCTCTCTCTCTCTCTCTCTCTCTCTCTCTCTCTCTCTCATCCACCAGAGAGAACGACAATCTATAATCTATTTTTTTTATTTTCGTGCCCCTCTCACCCTTCTCAACATCTCCAAGAGGTTGCAGAACTTGACCTCTGCCACACTAGGCACCACTGGAGCGAATTATCCACTAGAGGACTATATAATGAGGCAATATACCACTTGTGGTAACCTTACCCACTGGGGAAACCCACCTGATGAGTCGTGATGGTGTTGTGGTTCACTGGTAGTCACGGAAGGTGGTTCAACATCTTCACTCGGTAGCAAAGATGGTAGCGAGGAGTGTGTTGTTGTAGTGTTGTAGGTAGTGTGTTGTTGTAGTGTTGTAGGTAGTGTGTTGTTGTAGTGTTGTAGGTAGTGTGTTGTTGTAGTGTTGTAGGTAGTGTGTTGTTGTAGTGTTGTAGGTAGTGTGTTGTTAGTGTTGTTGGTAGGTAGCGTGTTGTTGTAGTGTTGTAGGTAGTGTGTTGTTGTAGTGTTGTAGGTAGTGTGTTGTTGTAGTGTTGTAGGTAGTGTGTTGTTGTAGTGTTGTAGGTAGTGTGTTGTTGTAGTGTTGTAGGTAGTGTGTTGTTGTAGTGTTGTAGGTAGTGTGTTGTTGTAGTGTTGTAGGTAGTGTGTTGTTGTAGTGTTGTAGGTAGTGTGTTGTTGTAGTGTTGTAGGTAGTGTGTTGTTGTAGTGTTGTAGGTAGTGTGTTGTTGTAGTGTTGTAGGTAGTGTGTTGTTGTAGTGTTGTAGGTAGTGTGTTGTTGTAGTGTTGTAGGTAGTGTCTTGTTGTAGTGTTGTAGGTAGTGTGTTGTTGTAGTGTTGTAGGTAGTGTGTTGTTGTAGTGTTGTAGGTAGTGTGTTGTTGTAGTGTTGTAGGTAGTGTGTTGTTGTAGTGTTGTACGTAGTGTGTTGTTGTAGTGTTGTAGGTAGTGTCTTGTTGTAGTGTTGTAGGTAGTGTGTTGTTGTAGTGTTGTAGGTAGTGTGTTGTTGTAGTGTTGTAGGTAGTGTGTTGTTGTAGTGTTGTAGGTAGTGTGTTGTTGTAGTGTTGTAGGTAGTGTTGTTGTAGTGTTGTAGGTAGTGTTGTTGTAGTGTTGTAGGTAGTGTGTTGTTGTAGTGTTGTAGGTAGTGTGTTGTTGTAGTGTTGTAGGTAGTGTGTTGTTGTAGTGTTGTAGGTAGTGTGTTGTAGTGTTGTAGGTAGTGTGTTGTTGTAGTGTTGTAGGTAGTGTGTTGTTGTAGTGTTGTAGGTAGTGTGTTGTTGTAGTGTTGTAGGTAGTGTGTTGTTGTAGTGTTGTAGGTAGTGTGTTGTAGTGTTGTAGGTAGTGTGTTGTAGTGTTGTAGGTAGTGTTGTTGTTAGTGTGTTGTAGGTGTGTGTTGTTGTAGTGTTGTAGGTAGTGTGTTGTTGTAGATGTTGTAGGTAGTGTGTTGTTGTAGTGTTGTAGGCAGTGTGTTGTTGTAGTGTTGTAGGTAGTGTGTTGTTGTAGTGTTGTAGGTAGTGTGTTGTTGTAGTGTTGTAGGTAGTGTGTTGTTGTAGTGTTGTAGGTAGTGTGTTGTTGTAGTGTTGTAGGTAGTGTGTTGTTGTAGTGTTGTAGGTAGTGTGTTGTTGTAGTGTTGTAGGTAGTGTGTTGTTGTAGTGTTGTGGTAGTGTGTTGTTGTAGTGTTGTAGGTAGTGTGTTGTTGTAGTGTTGTAGGTAGTGTGTTGTTGTAGTGTTGTAGGTAGTGTGTTGTTGTAGTGTTGTAGGTAGTGTGTTGTTGTAGTGTTGTAGGTAGTGTGTTGTTGTAGTGTTGTAGGTAGTGTCTTGTTGTAGTGTTGTAGGTAGTGTTGTAGGTAGTGTGTTGTTGTAGTGTTGTAGGTAGTGTGTTGTTGTAGTGTTGTAGGTAGTGTGTTGTAGTGTTGTAGGTAGTGTGTTGTAGTGTTGTAGGTAGTGTGTTGTTGTAGTGTTGTAGGTAGTGTGTTGTTGTAGTGTTGTAGGTAGTGTGTTGTTGTAGTGTTGTAGGTAGTGTCTTGTTGTAGTGTTGTAGGTAGTGTGTTGTTGTAGTGTTGTAGGTGTGTTGTTGTAGTGTTGTAGGTAGTGTGTTGTTGTAGTGTTGTAGGTAGTGTGTTGTTGTAGTGTTGTAGGTAGTGTGTTGTTGTAGTGTTGTAGGTAGTGTGTTGTTGTAGTGTTGTAGGTAGTGTGTTGTTGTAGTGTTGTAGGTAGTGTGTTGTTGTAGTGTTGTAGGTAGTGTGTTGTTGTAGTATTGTAGGTAGTGTGTTGTTGTAGTGTTGTAGGTAGTGAGTTCTTGTAGTGTTGTAGGTAGTGTGTTGTTTGTAGTGTTGTAGGTAGGTGTGTTGTTGTAGTTGTTGGTAGGTGTGTGTTGTTGTAGTGTTGTAGGTAGTGTGTTGTTGTAGTGTTGTAGGTAGTGTGTTGTTGTAGTGTTGTAGGTAGTGTGTTGTTGTAGTGTTGTAGGTAGTGTCTTGTTGTAGTGTTGTAGGTAGTGTGTTGTTGTAGTGTTGTAGGTAGTGTGTTGTTGTAGTGTTGTAGGTAGTGTGTTGTTGTAGTGTTGTAGGTAGTGTGTTGTAGTGTTGTAGGTAGTGTGTTGTAGTGTTGTAGGTAGTGTGTTGTTGTAGTGTTGTAGGTAGTGTGTTGTTGTAGTGTTGTAGGTAGTGTGTTGTTGTAGTGTTGTAGGTAGTGTCTTGTTGTAGTGTTGTAGGTAGTGTGTTGTTGTAGTGTTGTAGGTACTGTGTTGTTGTAGTGTTGTAGGTAGTGTGTTGTTGTAGTGTTGTAGGTAGTGTGTTGTTGTAGTGTTGTAGGTAGTGTGTTGTTGTAGTGTTGTAGGTAGTGTGTTGTTGTAGTGTTGTAGGTAGTGTGTTGTTGTAGTGTTGTAGGTAGTGTGTTGTTGTAGTGTTGTAGGTAGTGTGTTGTTGTAGTGTTGTAGGTAGTGTGTTGTTGTAGTGTTGTAGGTAGTGTGTTGTTGTAGTGTTGTAGGTAGTGTGTTGTTGTAGTGTTGTAGGTAGTGTGTTGTTGTAGTGTTGTAGGTAGTGTGTTGTTGTAGTGTTGTAGGTAGTGTGTTGTTGTAGTGTTGTAGGTAGTGTGTTGTTGTAGTGTTGTAGGTAGTGTGTTGTTGTAGTGTTGTAGGTAGTGTTGTTGTAGTGTTGTAGGTAGTGTGTTGTTGTAGTGTTGTAGGTAGTGTTGTTGTAGTGTTGTAGGTAGTGTGTTGTTGTAGTGTTGTAGGTAGTGTTGTTGTAGTGTTGTAGGTAGTGTGTTGTAGTGTTGTAGGTAGTGTGTTGTTGTAGTGTTGTAGGTAGTGTCTTGTTGTAGTGTTGTAGGTAGTGTGTTGTTGTAGTGTTGTAGGTAGTGTGTTGTTGTAGTGTTGTAGGTAGTGTGTTGTTGTAGTGTTGTAGGTAGTGTGTTGTTGTAGTGTTGTAGGTAGTGTGTTGTTGTAGTGTTGTAGGTAGTGTCTTGTTGTAGTGTTGTAGGTAGTGTGTTGTTGTAGTGTTGTAGGTAGTGTGTTGTTGTAGTGTTGTAGGTAGTGTCTTGTTGTAGTGTTGTAGGTAGTGTTGTTGTAGTGTTGTAGGTAGTGTGTTGTTGTAGTGTTGTAGGTAGTGTGTTGTTGTAGTGTTGTAGGTAGTGTGTTGTTGTAGTGTTGTAGGTAGTGTGTTGTTGTAGTGTTGTAGGTAGTGTGTTGTTGTAGTGTTGTAGGTAGTGTGTTGTTGTAGTGTTGTAGGTAGTGTGTTGTTGTAGTGTTGTAGGTAGTGTGTTGTTGTAGTGTTGTAGGTAGTGTTGTTGTAGTGTTGTAGGTAGTGTGTTGTTGTAGTGTTGTAGGTAGTGTGTTGTTGTAGTGTTGTAGGTAGTGTGTTGTTGTAGTGTTGTAGGTAGTGTGTTGTTGTAGTGTTGTAGGTAGTGTTGTTGTAGTGTTGTAGGTAGTGTGTTGTTGTAGTGTTGTAGGTAGTGTGTTGTTGTAGTGTTGTAGGTAGTGTGTTGTTGTAGTGTTGTAGGTAGTGTGTTGTAGTGTTGTAGGTAGTGTGTTGTAGTGTTGTAGGTAGTGTGTTGTTGTAGTGTTGTAGGTAGTGTGTTGTTGTAGTGTTGTAGGTAGTGTGTTGTTGTAGTGTTGTAGGTAGCGTGTTGTTGTACTGTTGTAGGTAGTGTGTTGTTGTAGTGTTGTAGGTAGCGTGTTGTTGTACTGTTGTAGGTAGTGTGTTGTTGTAGTGTTGTAGGTAGTGTGTTGTTGTAGTGTTGTAGGTAGTGTGTTGTTGTAGTGTTGTGGTCACTGGTAACTCAAGATGGTCTTGTCAGGTTGAGGATAATCGGCTGTTTTCTTTTTCTTCCTTCCTTCCTTCCTTCCTTCCTTCCTTCCTTCCTTCCCTCCTTCCTTCCTTCCTTCCTCCCTTCCTTATTTCCTTCCCTTCCCTTCCCTTCCTTCCTCCTTAATTCTTTCGTTTATTCATTTATTAATTCATCCATTTATTCGTAGCATCTTTCATTTTCCACCTTCCATCCTCACTCCTTCTATCTCTGTAATACATCTGTCTGTCTTTCTCTCTCTCTCTCTCTCTCTCTCTCTCTCTCTCTCTCTCTCTCTCTCTCTCTCTCTCTATTTTAAGTAAAGATTTTCTTCCCTTGTTCATTATATAATTTTTAGTTTCCTTTCTCCTTGTTACTCCCTCTCTCTCCCTGTTTTTCCTTCCCTGTTCCTCCCTCCTAGTTCCTCCCTGCCTTTGTTATTCCCTCTCTCCTTCTTCCTTCATACCTGTTCCTCTCTCCTTGTTCCTTCCTACCTGTTCCTCTCTCCTTGTTCCTTCCTACCTGTTCCTCTCTCCTTGTTCCTTCCTACCTGTTCCTCTCTCCTTGTTCCTCCCTACCTTTTCCTCTCTCCTTGTTCCTTCCTACCTGTTCCTCTCTCCTTGTTCCTTCCTACCTGTTCCTCTCTCCTTGTTCCTCCCTACCTGTTCCTCTCTCCTTGTTCCTCCCTACATGTTCCTCTCTCCTTGTTCCTCCCTACCTGTTCCTCTCTCCTTGTTCCTTCCTACCTGTTCCTCTCTCCTTGTTCCTTCCTACCTGTTCCTCTCTCCTTGTTCCTTCCTACCTGTTCCTCTCTCCTTGTTCCTTCCTACCTGTTCCTCTCTCCTTGTTCCTTCCTACCTGTTCCTCTCTCCTTGTTCCTTCCTACCTGTTCCTCTCTCCTAGTTCCTTCCTACCTGTTCCTCTCTCCTTGTTCCTCCCTACCAGTTCCTCTCTCCCTGTTCCTTCCTACCTGTTCCTCTCTCCTTGTTCCTCCCTACCTGTTCCTCTCTCCTTGTTCCTCCCTACCTGTTCCTCTCTCCTTGTTCCTCCCTACCTGTTCCTCTCTCCTTGTCCCTTCCTACCTGTTTCTCTCTCCTTGTTCCTCCCTACCTGTTCCTCTCTCCTTCTTCCTTCCTACTTGTTCCTCTCTCCTTATTCCTTCGTACCTTTTCCTCTTCCCTAGCTCCTCCTTTCCTTTCCTCTCTTACATATCTCGCCTCTCCCCCATTCCTCCTCCCATTCCCTCCCAACCTTCCCTCCTGTCTCCCCCCTACACTACAGTCACTGCACTAAGCCTCCAACTTAATGACCCTCGGCTATCACAACTTTACAACTTACAACGCAAACACCCGAGGCCCCAGTATTCCAGCTCAGCCTTGTGGGAAAACTTGACCTCAGCATCTCGCTCCATTAAGAAGAGGTCCAGATCATTGCATTGGTACCAGTTAAAACACACTAACGACTCCCCCGTTCCTTTGTTGCAGCTTTCCAGACTGCATTGCTAATCAATATCGCTGGTGAAATGGCACAAGTTGCAACGGCTGTGTTGCTAATGAGTTAAAAAAAACGAATTGCGTTGCTGATGGTCTCTGGTGATGCAACATATCGAAACACTATCCCTGGAATTGTTGCCAAACTTCGAAAATCAGCGAATACGTAATGAATATATTTATAGATTTTTTGGATTACCTTGTGAACCTCCCCAGAAAAATACAGTCGTTGTGTTTGTGACTGGTTAAGTATTGCCTGAAGTGCGCATACCGTGAGGTGTGTATACCGTGAGGTGTGTGTACCGTGAGGTGTGTATACCGTGAGGTGTGTATACCGTGAGGTGTGTATACCAGGAAGTGTGTATACCGTGAGGTGTGTATACTGTGAGGTGTGTATACCGTGAGGTGTGTATACCGTGAGGTGTGTATACCGTGAGGTGTGTATACTGTGAGGTGTGTATACCGTGAGGTGTGTATACCGTGAGGTGTGTATACCGTGAGGTGTGTATACCGTGAGGTGTGTATACCGTGAGGTGTGTATACCAGGAAGTGTGTATACCATGAGGTGTGTGTATACCGTGAGGTGTGTATACCGTGAGGTGTGTATACCGTGAGGTGTGTGTATACCGTGAGGTGTGTATACCGTGAGGTGTGTATACCGTGAGGTGTGTATACCGTGAGGTGTGTATACCGTGAGGTGTGTATACCGTGAGGTGTGTATACCGTGAGGTGTGTATACCATGAGGTGTGTGTATACCGTGAGGTGTGTATACCGTGAGGTGTGTATACCGTGAGGTGTGTATACCGTGAGGTGTGTATACCGTGAGGTGTGTATACCGTGAGGTGTGTATACCAGGAAGTGTGTATACCCTGAGGTGTGTATACCGTGAGGTGTGTATACCAGGAAGTGTGTATACCCTGAGGTGTGTATACCGTGAGGTGTGTATACCGTGAGGTGTGTATACCGTGAGGTGTGTATACCGTGAGGTGTGTATACCATGAGGTGTGTATACCATGAGGTGTGTATACCATGAAGTGTGTATACCAGGAAGTGTGTATTCCGTGAGGTGTGTATACCGTGAGGTGTGTATACCGTGAGGTGTGTATACCATGAAGTGTGTATACCATGAAGTGTGTATACCATGAAGTGTGTATACCATGAGATATGTATACCATGAGATGTGTATACCATGAAGTGTGTATACCATGAAGTGTGTATACCATGAAGTGTGTATACCTTGAGGAGTGTATACCGTGAGGAGTGTATACCGTGAGGAGTGTATACCGTGAGGAGTGTATACCGTGAGGAGTGTATACTGTGAGGTGTGTATACCATGAGGTGTATACCGTGAGTGTATACCTGAGGAGGTGTATACCGTGGAGTGTATACCTGTAGGAGTATACTGTGAGGAGGTATACCGTGAGGAGTGTATACCGTACGGCGTGTATACCGTGAGGAGTGTATACCGTGAGGAGTGTATACCGTGAGGAGTGTATACCGTGAGGAGTGTATACCGTGAGGAGTGTATACCGTGAGGAGTGTATACCGTGAGGAGTGTATACCGTGAGGAGTGTATACCGTGAGGTGTGTATACCGTGAGGTGTGTATACCGTGAGGTGTGTATACCGTGAGGTGTGTATACCAGGAAGTGTGTATACCATGAGGTGTGTGTATACCGTGAGGTGTGTATACCGTGAGGTGTGTATACCGTGAGGTGTGTATACCAGGAAGTGTGTATACCATGAGGTGTGTGTATACCGTGAGGTGTGTATACCGTGAGGTGTGTATACTGTGAGGTGTGTATACCGTGAGGTGTGTATACCGTGAGGTGTGTATACCGTGAGGTGTGTATACCGTGAGGTGTGTATACTGTGAGGTGTGTATACCGTGAGGTGTGTATACTGTGAGGTGTGTATACCGTGAGGTGTGTATACCGTGAGGTGTGTATACCGTGAGGTGTGTATACCGTGAGGTGTGTATACCGTGAGGTGTGTATACCGTGAGGTGTGTATACCGTGAGGTGTGTATACCAGGAAGTGTGTATACCATGAGGTGTGTGTATACCGTGAGGTGTGTATACCATGAAGTGTGTATACCATGAAGTGTGTATACCGTGAGGTGTGTATACCGTGAGGTGTGTATACCGTGAGGTGTGTATACCGTGAGGTGTGTATACCATGAGGTGTGTATACCGTGAGGTGTGTATACCGTGAGGTGTGTATACCAGGAAGTGTGTATACCGTGAGGTGTGTATACCGTGAGGTGTGTATACCGTGAGGTGTGTATACCATGAAGTGTGTATACCATGAAGTGTGTATACCATGAAGTGTGTATACCATGAGATATGTATACCATGAGATGTGTATACCATGAAGTGTGTATACCATGAAGTGTGTATACCATGAAGTGTGTATACCGTGAGGAGTGTATACCGTGAGGAGTGTATACCGTGAGGAGTGTATACCGTGAGGAGTGTATACCGTGAGGAGTGTATACCGTGAGGTGTGTATACCATGAGGTGTGTATACCGTGAGGAGTGTATACCGTGAGGAGTGTATACCGTGAGGAGTGTATACCGTGAGGAGTGTATACCGTGAGGAGTGTATACCGTGAGGAGTGTATACCGTGAGGTGTATACCTGTGAGGATATATGAGGAGTATACCGTGAGGAGTGTATACCGTGAGGAGTATACCGTAGGTGTATACCGTGAGGAGTATACCGTGAGGAGGTATACCGTGAGGAGGTGTATACCGTGAGGAGTATACCGTAGGAGGTATACCGAGAGTGTATGTGAGGAGTGTAGACCGTGAGGAGTGTATACCGTGAGGAGTGTATACCGTGAGGAGTGTATACCGTGAGGAGTGTATACCGTAAGGAGTGTATACCGTGAGGAGTGTATACCGTGAGGAGTGTATACCGTGAGGTGTGTATACCGTGAGGAGTGTATTTCAGAGTGTGTATACAAAGAGAATTGCATTATGTGTTACTGTAAGATGCGTGTCTCTCAGTGTACATACACAATATATATATATATATATATATATATATATATATATATATATATATATATATATATATAAAGAGAGAGGTGTATATTTGGATAAAAATCCTCTTGTAAGGGGTGAGGTAGAGTGAGTCGCCAGTGAGTCGCCAGTGAGTCGCCAGTGAGTCGCCAGTGAGTCGCCAGTGAGTCGCCAGTGAGTCGCCAGTGAGTCGCCAGTGTACTTCAGCTCGGTGAATTACACTGCAGTACATCTCGTGAATTTCAAACGCATTTCACGCCATACCTTGAGCATCCCACCGGAAGTCTTGACTTACACCACAGGTATGAGCACTAGCAGCGGCTTCCTGACCTGACCTCTCTCTTACTTCACCATTGACCTTACAGGTCACCAGGTAAAGGCCAAATCTGACCTTTCGCTATCCAGTAGGTGAGGATTTTAACCAGAAATGTAATAATAATAATAATAATAATAATAATAATAATAATAATAATAATAATAATAATAATAATAATAATAATAATAATAATAATAATAATAATAATAATAATAATAATAATAATAATAATAATAATAGCAATAATGATAATTTGGTCTTCTAAGTCTTTATTATCATTATTACTGTTATCATTATCATCACCATCATCATTATTTTTAGCACTGGTGTTATCAACATTCCTGCAGAAAACGAGGTTTGTACCGGAACCAGATAAAGGTCGTCCAGTGTGACATCACCGGGTGTTTGACGGAGGTGACGGAGGTGACGGAGGTGACGGAGGTGACGGAGGTGACGGAGACTTCTTGTAAGATGATCAAGGTGGGTTACTCTCTCTCTCTCTCTCTCTCTCTCTCTCTCTCTCTCTCTCTCTCTCTCTCTCTCTCTCTCTCTCTCTCTCTCTCTCTCCCTCTCTCTCTCTCTCTCTCTCTCTCTCTCTCTCTCTCTCTCTCTCTCTCTCTCTCTCTCTCACTCTATCTCAATATATATATATGTTTGTGAGAAAAAGAATTTACTACCATGATTTATTCTGTGTATTGATGTCAGTCATTCTGTTGGTAGGGTGGCCCGTGGCCTGGTTGACAAAGCTCCCGTTTAACACTCTGAGAGTCCGGGTTCGATTCCCGGCGAGGGTGGAAATATTGGGCGTCTTTCCTTACACCTGCTGTCTTTGTTCACCCATCAGTGAAATGGGTACCTGGGTGTTAGTGGACTGGTGTGGGTCGCATCCGGGGTCAAAACTGACCTAATTTGCCCGAAATGCTCTGCATAACAAGCGACTTTCTATATAGCAGTATGTCATTGATATTATCTATGGTCTGTATAAGTTGTATAAGTTGGTTATCTGACCGAGGCCTTCCGCTGGCTTATCCGACCACCTCTTTAAAAAATAAAGGTCAGAGTTACAACCATTTTTTATATTATGTCGTTTGTTGGTACAGAAATGACCGTTGTTGTTGTTTCTTCTGGTACCTCCGTTGGTGGCCTCACTGCTGCGTTGTCAACAACGCTTTGAGAAGACGTCCTTGCGTCATGCAACGGCGTGGAAAAGGACATTTACGTACAGTACAGGTGTGTACACTTACGTACAGTACAGGTGTGTACACTTATGTACAGTACAGGTGTGTACACTTATGTACAGTACAGATATGTACACTTACGTACAGTACAGGTGTGTGCACCTACGTACAGTACAGGTGTGTACAATTGCGTACAGTACAGGTGTGTTACACTTACGTACAGTACAGGTGTGTACACTTACGTACAGTACAGGTGTGTGCACCTAGGTACAGTACAGGTGTGTACACTTATGTACAGTACAGGTGTGTACAATTGCGTACAGTACAGGTGTGTTACACTTACGTACAGTACAGGTGTGTGCACCTACGTACAGTACAGAATGTAAATTATGTTTTCTCCACGTGGTTTCGGTATCAACGTACCGTTTTTCAACTAGAGCCATTAACGGGGCGATTCGCCCACACAGTGGCCCTTATCACTGTATAGGGGCGATACGTTGTCAATAAAGAATCAAATTACGCTGCATTTGCGTCCTGATCCATCGTCTCGGAATTGCCTTATGCCATTTCTCGCCGCCAGGGTCAGGAAAAAACGATGACAACGCTTTGTAGTTCGTCGCTACGACACCAGGGTGCTACCGGAACCCATGACACTGATACGATTGGATCCTCTTCCGCCTGTTGAACCTCCACCCGTATCCCCCTCTTCCGACCTTCGATCCATTCTCTGATCCTCCTGCTCAGGCAGCCTGGATGAAGGCTCCCACATCAGGCTGGTACATTTCACTGCCTCGTGTACGATGTCCAATCCTGTGTGATGGAACATGAGAGGGACGGCCATGCAGTTGATGGAACATGACAGGGGAATGCATAGCTTTTGTTACAGCTATGAGAGTGTTATAGCTGAACAATGTGGGATGCTCCCTCTGTGTATAATGTAGATTAGGGTAATTAAACACGGTGTAACTATCATATAGAATAGTGTAGCAACACACTGCTGGTGTTCCCACTGTGTAACTATCATATAGAATAGTGTAGCAACACACTGCTGATGTTCCCACTGTGTAATTATCATATAGAATAGTGTAGCAACACACTGCTGATGTTCCCACTGTGTAATTATCATGTAGAATAGTGTAGCAACACTGCTAGTTTTCCCACTGTGTAACTATCACACAGAGTAGTGTAGCAACACACTGCAGAGGAACACAGTGTTTCAAAGCAACGAGAAAGGTATTTATTTAAATGGCGGTGTGAGACACGCACAGGATAAGTGAGAGCCATGGATAAAAAAGGTGACCTTAGGTTCACCTGATGATATTATAGGTTCTAGGCCGGGAAGCTGCGTCTTGCGTGACCTGGGGAAGGACAAAGGGATTGGATCCTACCTTGTGGGATTAAGGGAGTGGAATAGGGAGGAGGAACTGTAGGTGTCTGTATAAGTTATATCCTGTATTCTTCTTCTCCTCCTTCTTCTTCCTCTTCTTCTTCTTCTTCTTCTTCTTCTTCTTCTTCTTCTTCTTCTTCTCCTTCTTCTTCTTCTTCTTCTTCTTCTTCTTCTTCTTCTTCTTCTTCTTCTTCTCCTCCTTCTTCCTCTTCTTCTTCTTCTTCTTCTTCTTCTTCTTCTTCTTCTTCTTCTTCTTCTTCTTCTTCTTCTTCTTCTTCTTCTTCTTCTTCTTATTATTATTATTATTATTATTATTATGATAGTGGGTGGCGGTAATGGTGG
>NC_091323.1:31894041-31966541 GCF_038502225.1 Cherax quadricarinatus | reverse complement strand
GTTAGAGGTGCTGCTAGCTGGTCTGCACATCTTCTCAACAATCTTGGGCTCAACTTGTCTGGGCCCACAGCCTTTTCTTGGTCAAGTGATTTAAGAAGGAAATGCACCTCCTCCTGCCTTATTGTCACCACTGACAGTTTTGACACAGTTCTTGCAGCTAGCCAAGGAGGGTCCCTTGCTGGATCAGGAACTTGCATTTTGGTAGCAAAGTGTTCAGCAAAGAGGTCCGCCTTCTCTTGACTACTAGTAGAGGTGGTCCCATCCTGTCGATTTAGAGGTGGAATAAGTTCATCAGGCAGATAACCTTGTCTGTCCTTGACCAGGGACCACCAGGTTTTGGAGCCTACCCTACCTGATGCTAACTTTCTTTTAGTGTCCACCTCCCATTTAGTAATGGCCCACTTTTGAACATCACCCATATGCCTACAGGCTTGCATGTGCAAGTTCCTGTTATAGGTGGTAGGATGTCTCTTATACCTTCGCCATGCTTTGTACTTAGCAGTAGCAGCCTCTCTACAACGAAAGCCAAACCAAGGCTGATCTGTAGGCTTTGTCACATATTGCCGGTGAGGAATGTGTTCTTGTTGCAGATTAAGGATGTGTCCAGTGAAGGCTTTCACTTGGTTGTCAACATCCCCCTGGAGAAGAGCATTCCAGTCGGTGGTGGCGAGCTCAGAGCAAAGGGCTGGCCAATTACCTCTTTCCCATAGCCAGGTTGTGCGTGTGGACTCCTCACCTCGTTCTGTTGGGATCTTAAGTGTGGTAAAAACAGCCTTGTGGTCAGACGATCCAACGTAGCCGAGGGGTTGACAAGTGACTATGCCTTCTGCCAGATCACTCACTACTGGGTCAAGGGAGGAGCCAGAGATATGAGTAGGGAAATCAACAAAGTTTCTCATGTCAAACACTGCAAGAAGGTCATCAAAGTCCCTCTGTATAAGGTGCTGGTTGAGGTCACCAACAATTATAATATGTTGACAGTTGTGTTGTAGCAGAAGGGAGTCAATATTTTCCATTAGGAAGTTGATAGGGTCTGCATGTTGCCACTGAGGTCTGTACATTGCACATGCTAGTACAGAGGTACTAGTGTTTATACAGAGCTTGAAGAACATCATTTCAAGATGTGTAGGGGTGGCAACATCTATGTGCTGGGCATGAACACTTTTAGAGAAGCACACAGCAACACCACCTCCTTGCCCTTGCCTGTCTCTTCTCATCCATGAGGTGTAGCCAGCAATTCTTGCAAAATTTTCTGGAGTCCTGTCATCCAAAAAATGTTTCAACAACAGCTATCATGTCGGGACGTCGAGTGTTCACAAAGCTATGTGTGAGCTCTCCAACATTAGTAATGAAACCTCTAATGTTGGCCGACAGGATGCTGATAGACTGGCTCCTCATGATGAAGTGGTCAGCTTGAGGTGGTGGGTGTGTAGGGAATGTAAGGTGCCTGCCCTTGAGAGAGGTAGGGTACTGAGGCAGCTGCAGGGATGTAGGTCTGTGGTCTTGTATAAGGCCCAATCCCACCTGATGGGCTGGGATAGGAGTAGCTAAGTGGGTGACGTGTGAGAGTGTTTACCAATTCAGAGATCCTGCTGGTTTGTTCTGAGAACAGGTCTCTAAACAGGTGGCCCTGTCTGTCAAGTTCCTTTTTCTTCCGACACTGGTCCTCCTTATGTCCTTTCTTGTAGCAGTAGTTACACCTGGTATCTCGCAGGCAGTTGTTGGCAGAGTGCCCCTTCCGGTGACAGCGAGAGCACAGCCTAGGTGCCTGGGAGGGTGGACTAGGATTTGTTGTACCTCCTGTGTTTCGCAGATTTGTCCTCGGATTCTGCCGCTGGAACTGTGTTAGTGGAGGGTGAGACGGCTGTAGATGTCTTCCTCCACCACGTCCTCCTCCACGTCCTCTACCCCGCCCTCTACCAGTTCTGACAGATGTGTCCCTGCTGTTCGTACTTCGGCGTAGCAGGTGATCAGGTGCAGTGATAGTTCCCTGATCACTAACTGCACCGTTCTCTGGTGGAGAAACTCCTGGCTCAGAGCTTGCTGTCGAAGCACTACTACCAGATTCTAGAATAGTATCGGCAGGTGTGCTGACAGGTGTAGGATCAGGGATGGTATGTGCACTGTCAAGTAGACTGGCAGTGGCTGAAGCAGAGATGTCAGGTGTAGGAGAATTAACAGATCCAAGGCTTCCCACGTTGCTGGGAAGAGGATTTGTTCCCTCTGTGGTGGTCAGAGGAATTGTGTTAGAATTCCCAAAGGTAGTGTTTTGAACTCTGTCAGTCTGTGGGACCTTAGCGATGACAGAATTCCACCAGATGTTTACCCCTGAGTTAAGCTCAGTGTGGGACTTCCAGTCTTTGTCAATAGTGTCACCATCAGCTGAGCAACTTGCGTCACTTGATGTAGGCTTGCACTGGCCTTCTACAATAGCTTGTAGGTTATCTAATGATTTGAGGAGCTCATGAAGTGCTTCCCTGTGATGGATTATCTTAGCTGCAACTTTACAACACAGCCCAAGAGGGCAGTCTTGATCTTTGGACAGGAGTCCCTGAGGTAGGACTTCTGAACCTTCCTCCTGTAGCTCCAGGCTTGTATCCACATATACCACAGGATTATGGATATCCTTAAATTTTCTGAAATTTTCAACCTGGCTGCAACAAAATTCTTCTTCTGGAGTGCAATCTGTGTGGCAGTAGTTGGAACAAGTAGGCTCTTTACATCCAAGAAGATCTTTGTCCCTTGTGGTATACCCACAAACACTGCAGTATCTACTGGGACAATAGCCAGATAGCGTAGATAATCTTGCTATTTTGCGGTGTGAAGTCATCCCAGAGGAGGCTTGTATAATTTGAAGTTCACAGGAGAGAGAGAGGGTGGGTGGTGATACGTGGGTGGGGTGGAGTGTGGGTGGGTGGGGGTGTTTATAGCCGGTGGGTAGTGAGGGCGGGCGGCAGTGGGCCACTAGCTGGAAGTGTTGCCTTCTCACTATCACTTAATAAACACTGTTTATGCTGTCCACTTTTCCACTAAAGGAAGATGTTACACAAATCACTGTGTTGCATTGTACCAGCCACGTTGTTATAAAGCACCAGATGCTAGTACATAGCACAAAACACACATAATATTAGACGCTCACTCTGAAGGCAATAGTGAAGACACTCCTAAGGCCTGCCAGTCCCCTCACACCATGCCTTCAACATACCACACTTAATATCACTGATATTGCTTATATTCACCTCAGTGGAGGAGTTGGCTTACTTGTACTAATGTGTTGTAAGTAGTACTACGTCACTGAACAGTTTTTATCCTCACCAACCCTCGTATTTAAGTAATATTAAGAAAGTTTGTGGAGCACACGGTGACACGTCTTCACCCTCTCTCTCTCTCTCTCTCTCTCTCTCTCTCTCTCTCTCTCTCTCTTTTTTTTTTTTTTTTTTTTTTTTTTTTTTTTTTTTTTTTTTTTTTTTTACACAGGGTTTGACAAGGTTAAGGATCCCTAGCTTTATTGACAGCTATTTACAGGTTAAGGATGTCCTCTCTCTCTCTCTCTCTATCTCTCTCTCTCTCTCTCTCTCTCTCTCTCTCTCTCTCTCTCTCCTCTCTCTCCTCTCTCTCTCTCTCTCTCTCTCTTTTTTTTTTTTCTCTCTTTTTTTTTTTTTTTTTTTTTTTTACACAGGGTTTGACAAGGTTAAGGATCCCTAGCTTTATTGACAAGCTATTTACAGGTTAAGGATTCCTAACTTTATTGGCAAGCTAAGAGCTGTTACCTACATCAGCTCATTTGAAAGCATTTTTATTGTTATGAGACATACAAGTAGGGAACAGGATGAAGTTGGAGCTATCTGTGGGCCAGCATTTTCATTGGATCAGCTGACTTTATCTCGTTGACATCATTATGCTGTGCGAATGTGTTCCATACTCGAGTCATCCTGGGTATATATGATCTCAGATGGAGTGATGTTCTGGAGAAGGGTACAGCCAGAGTGAAGTTGCTGCTTTCTGCCCGTCTTGTGGCATAAAAGTTTGTTTCACGCTGTCCTCGAAGTGGATCCAAGTGTGGTATTTTGACAATATTGGCCTTGTACATAACAGTAAGGCCACCCACATCCCTTCTATGTTGAAGGTTCTGCTGAAATACACATACACACACACACACTCACACACACACACACACACACACACACACACACACACACACACACACACACACACACACACACACACACACACACACACACACGCCCGTATGCTGCAGCATACGGGCGCCTGGCAAACCTACGGATAGCGTTCCGATACCTCAGTAAGGAGTCGTTCAAGACACTGTATACCATTTACGTCAGGCCCATACTGGAGTATGCAGCACTAGTTTGGAATCCACACCTAGTCAAGCACGTCAAGAAATTAGAGAAAGTGCAAAGGTTTGCAACAAGACTAGTCCCAGAGCTACGGGGATTGTCGTACGAAGAAAGGTTGAGGGAAATCGGCCTGACGACACTGGAGGCCAGGAGGGTCAGGGGAGACATGATAACGACATATAAAACACTGCGCAGAATAGACACGGTGGACAAAGACAGGATGTTCCAGAGATGGGACACATACACAAGAGGTCACAATTGGAAGTTGAAGACTCAGATGAATCAAAGGGATGTTAGGAAGTATTTCTTCAGTCATAGAGTAGTCAAGTCGTGGAATAGTCTAGAAAGTGAAGTAGTGGAGGCGGGAACCATACATAGTTTTAAGGCGAGGTATGATAAAGCTCATGGAGCAGGGAGAGAGAGGACCTAGTAGCAATCAGTGAAGAGGCGGGGCCAGGAGCTATGACTCGACCCCTGCAACCACAAATAGGTGAGTACAAATAGGTGAGTACACACACACACACTGAAGGTATGGTACACAAACGCTGATGGAATAACAAATAAGTGGGAGGAGTGGCACGAAAGAGTCAAAGAGGCATCACCACACATCATAGCTCTCACAGAAACCAAGTTTACATGTATGATAACAGATGCCATCTTTCCAACGGTATACCAGATCCTGAGGAAAGACAGAAGGAACAGGGGGGGTGGAGGAGTGGCACTGTTGATCAAAAACCGATGGAATTTTGATGAGCTGGAGTGAGGAGACAGCGAAGAAGCAAGTGATTACATAGCGGGAACGCTTCACTCTGGAGGTCCCAAAGTGGTAATTGCAGTAATGTATAACCCACCACAGAACAGCAGGAGGCCAAGGCAAGAGTATGATGTGAGCAATAAAGCGATGGTTGACAAACTGGCTGCAGTGGCCAGAAGAGCTCATGCATGCAGGGCAAAGCTCCTGATCATGGGCGACTTTATCCACAAGGAAATCGACTGGGAGAACTTGGAGCCACATGGGGGCCAAGATACCTGGAGGGCTAGATGATGCAGGTGGTACTGGAAAACTTCATTATGATTATGAGGCTAAGGTTGCAAGAGATTCAGTGACTAACCCAAAAGAGTTCTTTCAGTTATACAGAAGTAAGATTAGGGACAAGATTGGCCCACTTAAGAGTAACTCTGGTCAGATCACTGACAGTGATAAGGATATGTGTGAAATTCTCACTACCTACTTCCTCTCAGTTTTCACCCAGGAAAATACTAGCGATATTCCTGAAATAATAGATTACGTAGAACAGGATGATAATAAACTATGCACGATTGCGGTAACTAGTGACATGGTTCTCAGACAAATAGAGAAACTAAAACCTAACAAATCCCCAGGTCCTGATGAACTGTTTGCAAGGGTGTTAAAGGAATGTAAAGAGGAGCTTAGCATACCTTTGGCTAATCATTTTAACATATCACTACAAACTGGCATAGTGCCTGATAAGTGGAAAATGGCAAATGTAATACCTATTTACAAGGCAGGTGACAGGTCCTTGGCTTCGAACTATAGACCAATAAGCCTTACCTCCATAGTGGGAAAATTTATGGAATCAATAATTGCGGAGACAATTCGTAGCCATCTTGACAGGCACAGATTGATTAATGAATATCAACATGGTTTTACAAAGGGGCGTTCCTGTCTTACGAATTTACTAACTTTTTTCACTAAGGAGTTTGAGGAGGTAGATCATGGTAATGAATATGATATTGTGCATATGGACTTCAGTAAGGCTTTCGATAGAGTTCCACACCAGAGGCTATTGAGGAAACTTAGGGCACACGGAATAGGAGGAGAAATTTTTTCCTGGATAGAGGCATGGCTAACAAATAGGCAGCAGAGAGTTTACATAAATGGGGAGAAATCAGAATGGGGGCACGTCACAGGCGGTGTTCCTCAGGGGTCAGTGTTGGGCCCGTTGTTGCTCACAATTTACATAAACGACATAGATGAGGGAATAAATAGCGACATAAGCAAATTTGCCGATGACACCAAAATAGGCTGTCCAATTCATTCTAATGAGGACACTAGAGCACTCCAGGATGATTTGAATAGACTGACGCAATGGTCGGAGAAGTGGCAGATGCAGTTTAATATTTACAAATGCAAAGTTCTAAAAGTTGAACAGGTAAATAACTATGCGACATATAAACTAAATAATGTAGATCTTAATACTACTGATTGCGAAAAGGATTTAGGAGTTCTGGTTAGCAGTAACCTAAAACCAAGACAACAGTGCATTAGTGTTCGCAATAAATCTAACAGAATTCTTGGCTTCATATCTAGAAGTATAAATAATAAAAGTCCTCAGGTTGTTCTTCAACTCTATGTATCCTTGGTTAGGCCTCATTTAGACTATGCTGCTCAGTTCTGGTCACCGTATTACAGAATGGATATGAATGCTCTGGAAAACGTACAGAGGAGGATGACAAAGTTGATCCCAGGTATCAGAAATCTTCTCTATGAGGATAGACTGAGGCCCTGAATCTGCACTCTCTCGAAAGGCGTAGAATTAGGGGGGATATGATTGAGGTGTATAAATGGAAAACAGGAATAAATAAAGGGGATGTAAATAGCGTGCTGAAAATTTTCAGCCAAGACAGGACTCGCAGCAATGGTTTCAAGTTGGAAAAATTCAGATTCAGGGAGGATATAGGATATAAATTAAAGGTCGTGAATGTTTTGTGGAATGTACTTCAGTGGTCTTGGTCAGTATTGTACTTCAAAGGTCTTGGTCAGTATTGTACTTCACAGGTCTTGGTCAGTATTGTACTTCAGAGGTCTTGGTCAGTATTGTACTTCAGAGGTCTTGGTCAGTATTGTACTTCAGAGGTCTTGGTCAGTATTGTACTTCAGAGGTCTTGGTCAGTATTGTACTTCAGAGGTCTTGGTCAGTATTGTACTTCAGTGGTCTTGGTCAGTATTGTACTTCAGTGGTCTTGGTCAGTATTGTACTTCAGAGGTCTTGGTCAGTATTGTACTTCAGTGGTCTTGGTCAGTATTGTACTTCAGTGGTCTTGGTCAGTATTGTACTTCAGTGGTCTTGGTCAGTATTGTACTTCAGTGGTCTTGGTCAGTATTGTACTTCAGTGGTCTTGGTCAGTATTGTACTTCAGTGGTCTTGGTCAGTATTGTACTTCAGTGGTCTTGGTCAGTATTGTACTTCAGTGGTCTTGGTCAGTATTGTACTTCAGAGGTCTTGGTCAGTATTGTACTTCAGTGGTCTTGGTCAGTATTGTACTTCAGTGGTCTTGGTCAGTATTGTACTTCAGTGGTCTTGGTCAGTATTGTACTTCAGTGGTCTTGGTCAGTATTGTACTTCAGAGGTCTTGGTCAGTATTGTACTTCAGAGGTCTTGGTCAGTATTGTACTTCAGTGGTCTTGGTCAGTATTGTACTTCAGAGGTCTTGGTCAGTATTGTACTTCAGTGGTCTTGGTCAGTATTGTACTTCAGAGGTCTTGGTCAGTATTGTACTTCAGTGGTCTTGGTCAGTATTGTACTTCAGTGGTCTTGGTCAGTATTGTACTTCAGAGGTCTTGGTCAGTATTGTACTTCAGTGGTC
Organism: Cherax quadricarinatus; assembly: GCF_038502225.1. NCBI lineage: Eukaryota > Metazoa > Arthropoda > Malacostraca > Decapoda > Parastacidae > Cherax > Cherax quadricarinatus. Next base: position 31,958,574 of record NC_091323.1, on the reverse strand, counting down.
TTGGTCAGTATTGTACTTCAGTGGTCTTGGTCAGTATTGTACTTCAGTGGTCTTGGTCAGTATTGTACTTCAGTGGTCTTGGTCAGTATTGTACTTCAGAGGTCTTGGTCAGTATTGTACTTCAGTGGTCTTGGTCAGTATTGTACTTCAGAGGTCTTGGTCAGTATTGTACTTCAGTGGTCTTGGTCAGTATTGTACTTCAGAGGTCTTGGTCAGTATTGTACTTCAGTGGTCTTGGTCAGTATTGTACTTCAGAGGTCTTGGTCAGTATTGTACTTCAGAGGTCTTGGTCAGTATTGTACTTCAGTGGTCTTGGTCAGTATTGTACTTCAGAGGTCTTGGTCAGTATTGTACTTCAGAGGTCTTGGTCAGTATTGTACTTCAGAGGTCTTGGTCAGTATTGTACTTCAGAGGTCTTGGTCAGTATTGTACTTCAGAGGTCTTGGTCAGTATTGTACTTCAGAGGTCTTGGTCAGTATTGTACTTCAGAGGTCTTGGTCAGTATTGTACTTCAGAGGTCTTGGTCAGTATTGTACTTCAGAGGTCTTGGTCAGTAATGTACTTCAGAGGTCTTGGTCAGTATTGTACTTCAGAGGTCTTGGTCAGTAATGTACTTCAGAGGTCTTGGTCAGTATTGTACTTCAGAGGTCTTGGTCAGTATTGTACTTCAGAGGTCTTGGTCAGTAATGTACTTCAGAGGACTTGGTCAGTATTGTACTTCAGAGGTCTTGGCCAGTATTGTACTTCAGAGGTCTTGGGCAGTATTGTACTTCAGAGTGTGATGTAGTTCAGCTGGGATTGTGAGGTCTCTGGGGAGACCTAATTTAACCAATTATATGGTCACACCTTGCCTTGGCATACGTCTGCAGCCACGCCCACGTCTGAGGTCTTTTGTTCATGACGGCGTCAGACCTAGGCGTCAGGTCGTACACGTGGTTGTGGAGGGTGCTTGGACCACCATAAAAGCCCAAGGAAGAGCCTGAGCAGAGATTCGAGCAGAGCTGCTGCTGGGGTGCAGAGCTCCTGAGCAGAGACTTCGAGCGGAGCTGCTGCTGGGGTGCAGGGCTCGGGAGAAGGCTGCTGAAGTCTCTGGAGGAGACTTGAAGGCATTGGGCAGAGTACTGGCTTGGCGCAGTACTCGTGCTGTGTAGGTCTTGTGACCTGTGGCTTGGTTCCTGTAGTGAACTGTCCTCTGTGCTATATTGTAAGTTATATTCATTTTCGTCAAGTTGATTGTGTTCCCTGTCTCACTGCCTATATGTACCACCCCATTTATCTAAACCCCAATGATATACTCCTGTTCCCAAATATATTATTGTACAAGGACTTAATAATAAACTGTGTTTGAGTAGAATAGTAATATTCACTGTCCCCGTTATTTATTCTTATTTCCATTTATTTATGTTTAGTTAAAGTAGTGAGAGGGTGAGTAGTGTGGAGTGGTGGGTAGAGTAATAAGAGGTGAAGGTGTAGTCACCAGTGACCTCACATTACCTACCGACCTCCGCTAATCATCATCCCTCCTACTGCCTCGCCTGTCACCTACCTACTGATTCCCCCCTCTTACTCCCATATCCCCCTAATCATTACCCCCCTACATGACAAGAGGTCTTGGTGAGTATTGTACTTCAGAGATCTTGGTCAGTATTGTACTTCAGAGGTCTTGGTCAGTATTGTACTTCAGAGATCTTGGTCAGTATTGTACTTCAGAGGTCTTGGTCAGTATTGTACTTCAGAGGTCTTGGTGAGTATTGTACTTCAGAGGTCTTGGTGAGTATTGTACTTCAGAGGTCTTGGTCAGTATTGTACTTCAGAGGTCTTGGTGAGTATTGTACTTCAGAGGTCTTGGTGAGTATTGTACTTCAGAGGTCTTGGCCAGTATTGTACTTCAGAGGTCTTGGTCAGTATTGTACTTCACAGGTCTTGGTCAGTATTGTACTTCAAAGGTCTTGGCCAGTATTGTACTTCAGAGGTCTTGGTCAGTATTGTACTTCACAGGTCTTGGTCAGTATTGTACTTCAAAGGTCTTGGCCAGTATTGTACTTCAGAGGTCTTGGCCAGTATTGTACTTCAGAGGTCTTGGTCAGTATTGTACATCAGAGGTCTTGGCCAGTATTGTACTTCAGAGGTCTTGGCCAGTATTGTACTTCAGAGGTCTTGGCCAGTATTGTACTTCAGAGGTCTTGGTCAGTATTGTACTTCAGAGGTCTTGGCCAGTATTGTACTTCAGAGGTCTTGGCCAGTATTGTACTTCAGAGGTCTTGGTCAGTATTGTACTTCAGAGGTCTTGGCCAGTATTGTACTTCAGAGGTCTTGGCCAGTATTGTACTTCAGAGGTCTTGGTCAGTATTGTACTTCAGAGGTCTTGGCCAGTATTGTACTTCAGAGGTCTTGGCCAGTATTGTACTTCAGAGGTCTTGGTCAGTATTGTACTTCAGAGGTCTTGGCCAGTATTGTACTTCAGAGGTCTTGGTCAGTATTGTACTTCAGAGGTCTTGGCCAGTATTGTACTTCAGAGGTCTTGGCCAGTATTGTACTTCAGAGGTCTTGGTCAGTATTGTACTTCAGAGGTCTTGGCCAGTATTGTACTTCAGAGGTCTTGGCCAGTATTGTACTTCAGAGGTCTTGGTCAGTATTGTACTTCAGAGGTCTTGGCCAGTATTGTACTTCAGAGGTCTTGGCCAGTATTGTACTTCAGAGGTCTTGGTCAGTATTGTACTTCAGAGGTCTTGGCCAGTATTGTACTTCAGAGGTCTTGGCCAGTATTGTACTTCAGAGGTCTTGGTCAGTATTGTACTTCAGAGGTCTTGGTCAGTATTGTACTTCAGAGGTCTTGGTCAGTATTGTACTTCAGAGGTCTTGGTCAGTATTGTACTTCAGAGGTCTTGGTCAGTATTGTACTTCAGAGGTCTTGGTCAGTATTGTACTTCAGAGGTCTTGGTCAGTATTGTACTTCAGAGGTCTTGGCCAGTATTGTACTTCAGAGGTCTTGGTCAGTATTGTACTTCAGAGGTCTTGGCCAGTATTGTACTTCAGAGGTCTTGGTCAGTATTGTACTTCACAGGTCTTGGCCAGTATTGTACTTCAGAGGTCTTGGTCAGTATTGTACTTCAAAGGTCTTGGCCAGTATTGTACTTCAGAGGTCTTGGTCAGTATTGTACTTCAGAGGTCTTGGTCAGTATTGTACTTCAAAGGTCTTGGTCAGTATTGTACTTCAGAGGTCTTGGCCAGTATTGTACTTCAGAGGTCTTGGCCAGTATTGTACTTCAGAGGTCTTGGTCAGTATTGTACTTCAGAGGTCTTGGTCAGTATTGTACTTCAAAGGTCTTGGTCAGTATTGTACTTCAGAGGTCTTGGCCAGTATTGTACTTCAGGGGTCTTGGCCAGTATTGTACTTCAGAGGTCTTGGCCAGTATTGTACTTCAGGGGTCTTGGCCAGTATTGTACTTCAGAGGTCTTGGCCAGTATTGTACTTCAGAGGTCTTGGTCAATAACAACATTTCCCACGACGAGTATTAAATTAGCATTTTTTTAAACATTGCCATTGAACAATTTAGAAAAATATCAACACTATTAACCCCCTGGTCTTCAAAAATCCTCCCCCCTCCAAAAAAAATCTGGTTTTGTAACCCCCCCCCCCAAAAAAAATACATTCCACTGACCTATAAAATTGTTATAGCACAATTTTCTCTCCCGGGTGGGAAAAAAGACAATGCGTTGTTGTTGTTCTTTTTACAAGAGCTCTGGACAGGCCAAAATCCATTATTCATGCGATATTTACAAAAATCTGTTGAATTGGCCCCACGGGGGGCGCTCCTCCCTGTCAATCTTGTCATCAAAACACAGAGTATTTCCCGGCAGCTCAGACAAATGTTTATTTAAAGGCGATGTTTATATGACGCTGCTAAAAATGTGGCTGTCATTTTTTGAGTAATTTTTTTGTGTATATTGTATACGAACTTAATGTGAAGTTTCGGTAGACGTTGTAGATTTAGAATTGTCTGCTAAGTAGATTGTGTGTGTATATATAAATGTATATATATATATATATATATATATATATATATATATATATATATATATATATATATATATATATGTATATATATATATATATATATATATATATATATATATATATATATATATATATATATATATATATATATATATATATATATGTATATGTATATATATGAATATATATATAAATACATGGTTTGTATTAATAGATTGTGTATATTATGGTTATCTATTGAGTTTAACGAAGGAATGTATATAATACAAACAAGTGTGTATAGCGTAATATAAACAACGTAAACCTGTGTAAATTTCTGCTGTTTACACATTACTGTTCCTTTGCATGAGTAAGACTCAGAGATCAGGTGAGAAATACCTTTGTATGCGAGCGAGGCGGCACCGGTACAGCGGCTCTTCTCCGTTGGCCTAACCAATAAAAGAGAATTCTCCTGATTGGAGGCTGGTTCACCAAATTCAAGGCGCGGGGCGAGGCGGTGGCGCGCGCCGCGCCTGCTAACTCGCTTAACACACACGCCTTCCACCTCCGCTAACCAGCCACTGCCGCTCCTGTATCATCCATCTTTATATATATATATATATATATATATATATACATATGTATATATATATATACATATGTATATATATATATACATATGTATATATATATATATATATATATAAATAAATATATATATTTATATAAATATATATATATATATATATATATATATACATAAATATATATATATATACATAAATATATATATATATATATATATATATATATATATATATATATATATATGCAAAACAACCACTGTGAAAGAATAGAGAAATTCCAAGCGCTTTCGTGACTACTCACATTATCAAGGAGCAATAAAAGTAATGATAAGTTTTACAATCAAAAGTTTGGTATGGCAATGGGAAATCCTCTTTCACCTGTTCTTAGTAACCTATACATGGAATTTTTTGAAACAAGGTTGCTTAACACAATCCTCCCTAATAGAGCTAAATGGTTCAGATATGTTGATGATATTTTGTGTCTTATGCCCAAAAATGTAGATATACACCATTTCCTTGGAAAATTAAATAGCTTAGCCCATTCTATAAACTTTACTGTTGAGTTTGAAGAAAATAACTCATTGCCTTTTCTAGATGTTTTAATTATTAAGGGTAATAATGAATTCAAATTTAAAATTTACAGGAAACCTACAAATAACTGTTCCTATGTCCACTATTATTCTTCACATCAAGATAGAGTCAAACTGTCTGTTTTCTCATCAATGTTTTTGAGAGCTTTACGTATCTGTAGTCCTGAGTTCATAGATGAAGAAATATCTAAAATTTATGAAATAGGTAATGATTTGAAATACCTAAGAAATGTAATTGATAAATCTTTTAAAGTTGCTAGAAATACTTTTTACAATCCAAAAAGGGACAACCAGCCTTATTCAACTAAAAATATGTTGGTTCTCCCTTACCATGAAAACTTGGTTGATATGCCTTCTCTTCTTAAGACTTTTAATATTAAAGTTGTATTCAAAAATCTTGATACAGTAAAAAAACTTTTGATAAAGAATTCCCCCCAAAATGCTGATGGATGTGTCTATAAGATTCCTTGTAAAATTTGCGATAAAGTTTATTACGGTCAAACTGGTAAAAATCTCGAACTAAGATTAAAACAACATAAATATAGCATTAGAACTGGACAAGATTCAAATGCTCTATTAATTCATGTGAGAGATTTTAACCATCCAATTGATTTTCAAAATTAGTTGAGAAAGTTGTATTAAGCAAGTCCATGGTCGACAGGAATATAATTGAATATTGTTTCATAAAAAGCAGTTTTGACAATAATATGAATATTTTCTTTGGTTTATATAAATTAGATCCATTTATAATTAATAGAATTTGGGAAGAACTTAATAATACATTGGACAAATAGTAAATTTTAAAATTCTTAATTCTTGGGTAGAATAGTTTGTTTGTGGGTTGTGTGAAGGACCTGTCTAGTTGGGCCGGCGGGCCTACTGCAGTGTTCCCTTTCTTATGAGTCGCACGTCAGGTGTTGCTTTGTTGTGGGATGTGATAGTGAGGTGTGGGCTAGACCCTTTATATGCCTTCCTTTGATGCATTACTTTCATTGTTCCTTGATAATGTGAGTGGAATGTGCTTGGAATTTCTCTCTTCTTTCACAGCGGTTGTTTTGCATATTCTGAAATCACCTGTTTACTGTGATCTTATTGCATATATATATATATATATATATATATATATATATATATATATATATATATATATATATATATATATATATATATATATATATATATATATATATATATATATATATTTTTATATATATATATATATATATATATATATATATATATATATATATATATATATATATATATATATATATATATATATATATATATTTAAGTATATGGACAGGTGTTCTTTTTAAACACTGACAGCTGTCTAAGCACTTTCAACACTTTGAGAGACAAGTGTCTTCACATTATAAGTGACAGATGTCACTGTCCATTCTCTGGGTGGCAGTGTCTTGAGAAGTGGTGCAGCTGGAGTCACTGTCTCCTTCACTGCTCTGGGAACGTCACTGATGAGGCGTCGTTCACTGAAGGCAGAAAACCACTCTGGGAAATGGAAGGAGAGGATTTTGCAAACTGTGTCTAGTGTGTATTTGCATCATAAGCGGCTGATTGTTGTGAAGAAGTTGATGTATGGAGGTGCTGGAGCACGTTTTGCCCTTTAGTCTGCTTCAGTGGGTTTTTTCATGTGTGTGTACATGCTTACGGTGAACACGATATGTCTATACACCCACATATCTATAGACACACACACACACACACACACACACACACACACACACACACACACACACACACACACACACACACACACACACACACACACACACACACACACACACAGGAGCTGCGAATCGACCCCTGCAACCACAAATAAGCAAGTACACACACACACACACATCACTAACACGCTGGAGGCTTGAAGATGTGTGTATGCGTGGGTGTGTGCGTGTGTATGTATGTGTATGTGTGTGTGTGTGTGTGTGTGTGTGTGTGTGTGTGTGTGTGTGTGTGTGTGTGCACCAATAATCACACACTCCTCCATTACCCCCCTCACTAGTTCCCATTCCCTCCGTCCATTGTTTGGTGGTTCTGGTATCCCTCCTAACAGCCTAGTGGGAGGCAAATGGAAGTCTAACTTACCACTCTGAATATGGTCAGGCCAATTAGAGTGCTGGTAACGTCTCACCATTGAAAGGGAGCGAGCAGAGTGCCACACTAACGACCATTACCTCACGAACACAGTGTCAGCTTGACGAGAGCCACGGCTATTGTCATCTTTTGCTTAATTTAACCTACAAGAGGAAAAGGTTTTTCTTCGCGGTTTTTTTTGGGTGGGGGGGGGGGGGTGGCTGACGGAAGCGGTGACGTGAAGCATATGTTGCAGCATCCTGCAGCACTGTTGCAGGGTGAGATGTTGCAGCACTGTTGTGGGTGAGATGTTGCAGCATCCTGCAGCACTGTTGTGGGTGAGATGTTGCAGCACTGTTGTGGGTGAGATGTTGCAGCATCCTGCAGCACTGTTGCAGGGTGAGATGTTGCAGCACTGTTGTGGGTGAGATGTTGCAGCATCCTGCAGCACTGTTGTGGGTGAGATGTTGCAGCATCCTGCAGCACTGTTGTGGGTGAGATGTTGCAGCATCCTGCAGCACTGTTGTGGGTGAGATGTTGCAGCATCCTGCAGCACTGTTGCAGGGTGAGATGTTGCAGCACTGTTGTGGGTGAGATGTTGCAGCATCCTGCAGCACTGTTGCGAGGTGATATGTTGCAGCATCCTGCAGCACTGTTGCGAGGTGATATGTTGCAGCATCCTGCAGCACTGTTGCGAGGTGAGATGTTGCAGCATCCTGCAGCACTGTTGCGAGGTGATATGTTGCAGCATCCTGCAGCACTGTTGCGAGGTGAGATGTTGCAGCACTGTTGCAGGGTGAGATGTTGCAGCACTGTTGCGAGGTGAGATGTTGCAGCACTGTTGCAGGGTGAGATGTTGCAGCACTGTTGCAGGGTGAGATGTTGCAGCACTGTTGCAGGGTGAGATGTTGCAGCACTGTTGCAGGGTGAGATGTTGCAGCACTGTTGCAGGGTGAGACGTTGCAGCACTGTTGCAGGGTGAGATGTTGCAGCACTGTTGCAGGGTGAGATGTTGCAGAACTGTTGCAGGGTGAGATGTTGCAGCACTGTTGCAGGGTGAGACGTTGCAGCACTGTTGCAGGGTGAGATGTTGCAGCACTGTTGCAGGGTGAGATGTTGCAGCACTGTTGCAGGGTGAGACGTTGCAGCACTGTTGCAGGGTGAGATGTTGCAGCACTGTTGCAGGGTGAGATGTTGCAGCACTGTTGCAGGGTGAGATGTTGCAGCACTGTTGCAGGGTGAGACGTTGCAGCACTGTTGCAGGGTGAGATGTTGCAGCACTGTTGCAGGGTGAGATGTTGCAGCACTGTTGCAGGGTGAGATGTTGCAGCACTGTTGCAGGGTGAGATGTTGCAGCACTGTTGCAGGGTGAGATGTTGCAGCACTGTTGCAGGGTGAGATGTTGCAGCACTGTTGCAGGGTGAGATGTTGCAGCACTGTTGCAGGGTGAGATGTTGCAGCACTGTTGCAGGGTGAGACGTTGCAGCACTGTTGCAGGGTGAGATGTTGCAGCACTGTTGCAGGGTGAGACGTTGCAGCACTGTTGCAGGGTGAGACGTTGCAGCACTGTTGCAGGGTGAGACGTTGCAGCACTGTTGCAGGGTGAGACGTTGCAGCACTGTTGCAGGGTGAGACGTTGCAGCACTGTTGCAGGGTGAGATGTTGCAGCACTGTTGCAGGGTGAGACGTTGCAGCACTGTTGCAGGGTGAGATGTTGCAGCACTGTTGCGAGGTGAGATGTTGCAGCACTGTTGCAGGGTGAGACGTTGCAGCACTGTTGCAGGGTGAGATGTTGCAGCACTGTTGCAGGGTGAGATGTTGCAGCACTGTTGCAGGGTGAGATGTTGCAGCACTGTTGCAGGGTGAGATGTTGCAGCACTGTTGCAGGGTGAGATGTTGCAGCATCCTGCAGCACTGTTGCGAGGTGAGATGTTGATTATCAAATGGTACACAATACCGACAGGTTGGTAGATAAAAGTGTTCATGCCCAGCACATTGATGTTGCCACCCCTACACATCTTGAAATGATGTTCTTCAAGCTCTGTATAAACACTAGTACCTCTGTACTAGCATGTGCAATGTACAGACCTCAGTGGCAACATAAACACTAGTACCTCTGTACTAGCAAGTGCAATGTACAGACCTCAGTGGCAACATAAACACTAGTACCTCTGTACTAGCATGTGCAATGTACAGACCTCAGTGGCAACATGCAGACCCCATCAACTTCCTAATGGAAAATATTGACTCCCTTCTGCTACAACACAACTGTCAACATATTATAATTGTTGGTGACCTCAACCAGCACCTTATACAGAGGGACTTTGATGACCTTCTTGCAGTGTTTGACATGAGAAACTTTGTTGATTTCCCTACTCATATCTCTGGCTCCTCCCTTGACCCAGTAGTGAGTGATCTGGCAGAAGGCATAGTCACTTGTCAACCCCTCGGCTACGTTGGATCGTCTGACCACAAGGCTGTTTTTACCACACTTAAGATCCCAACAGAACGAGGTGAGGAGTCCACACGCACAACCTGGCTATGGGAAAGAGGTAATTGGCCAGCCCTTTGCTCTGAGCTCGCCACCACCGACTGGAATGCTCTTCTCCAGGGGGATGTTGACAACCAAGTGAAAGCCTTCACTGGACACATCCTTAATCTGCAACAAGAACACATTCCTCACCGGCAATATGTAAAAAAGCCTACAGATCAGCCTTGGTTTGGCTTTCGTTGTAGAGAGGCTGCTACTGCTAAGTACAAAGCATGGCGAAGGTATAAGAGACATCCTACCACCTATAACAGGAACTTGCACATGCAAGCCTGTAGGCATATGGGTGATGTTCAAAAGTGGGCCATTACTAAATGGGAGGTGGACACTAAAAGAAAGTTAGCATCAGGTAGGGTAGGCTCCAAAACCTGGTGGTCCCTGGTCAAGGACAGACAAGGTTATCTGCCTGATGAACTTATTCCACCTCTAAATCGACAGGATGGGACCACCTCTACTAGTAGTCAAGAGAAGGCGGACCTCTTTGCTGAACACTTTGCTACCAAAATGCAAGTTCCTGATCCAGCAAGGGACCCTCCTTGGCTAGCTGCAAGAACTGTGTCAAAACTGTCAGTGGTGACAATAAGGCAGGAGGAGGTGCATTTCCTTCTTAAATCACTTGACCAAGAAAAGGCTGTGGGCCCAGACAAGTTGAGCCCAAGATTGTTGAGAAGATGTGCAGACCAGCTAGCAGCACCTCTAACTCGCATCTTTCAGCACTGCCTAGTACAGTGTAAATGGCCCTCTCCATGGAAAGAGGCAAATGTAGTCCCTGTTCACAAAAAGAAGAGCAGAGCAGAAATCAGCAACTACAGACCAGTGTCACTCCTGTCAATCACTGGTAAGATCCTTGAGACAATAATCTCAAGACAAATGACAGATTTTTTTGACTACCACTCACTACTTTGTGATCGTCAATATGGCTTCAGGAAAGGTTACTCTGCTGCTGATCTGTTGTTAAACCTCTCCACTAAGTGGCACCAGTCACTGGATGAATCCAAAGTCAGCTGTGTGGTAGCACTGGACATTGCTGGCGCTTTCGACCGGGTGTGGCACCAGGGCCTCTTAGCAAAACTTCAAGCACTGGGAATTGCAGGCTCTACGCTATGTCTCCTCAGTGATTACCTTCATGGTAGATCTCTAAGTGTAGTCCTCAATGGAACGGAATCAGCAAGGCATCCTATTGGGGCAAGCGTTCCACAAGGAAGTGTGCTGGGTCCACTGTTATGGAATGTCTACTTCAACGACCTTCTTCATCTCATCCCAGAATCACATGCATATGCAGACGACTGTACACTGACATTCACTTATCCAAGAGAAGAAATGCCAGCTGCTCTAAGCTACATCAATCACCAGCTGAGAGCTATATCAGCTTGGGGAAATAGATGGCAAGTAACATTTGCACCTGAAAAAACGCAAATGATGTTCGTCTCTAGGCACCATGATGGTAATGCTGGCGCAGTAGTAAGGATGAATGGGACGATGTTGGCACCTGGAGAAGAAGTTGATATCCTTGGGGTGAAATTTGACTCCAAACTAACCATGAAGAACCATGTTGTAAATCTTGCAAACAAGGCAGCCAGGAAGCTTACAGCACTTCGCCGTATCTCGCATCTGCTTGACAGTAGGGGTTGCAAGATCCTGTACGAGGCACAAGTACGCTCACACCTTGAGTATGCTCCACTTTCTTGGTTTGCCTGCCCCCCCTCTCATCTGCGACTGCTTGACAGAGTAGAGAACAGAGCAAGACGTCTCATCTCTCGCCTGGACCCATCCTGGATAGATCTGTCATTTCAGCAGAGCCTTCAACATAGGAGGGATGTGGGTGGCCTTACTGTTATGTACAAGGCCAATATTGTCAAAATACCACACTTGGATCCACTTCGAGGACAGCGTGAAACAAGCTTTTATGCCACAAGACGGGCAGAAAGCAGCAACTTCACTCTGGCTGTACCCTTCTCCAGAACATCACTCCATCTGAGATCATACATACCCAGGATGACTCGAGTATGGAACACATTCGTACAGCATAATGATGTCAACGAGATAACGTCAGTTGATCAAATGAAAATGCTGGCCCACAGATGGCTCCAACTTCGTCCTGTTCCCTACTTGTATGTCTCATAACAAAAATGCTTTCAAATGAGCTGATGTAGGTAACAGCTCTTAGCTTGCCAATAAAGTTAGGAATCCTTAACCTGTAAATAGCTGTCAATAAAGCTAGGGATCCTTAACCTTGTCAAACCCTGTGTAAAAAAAAAAAAAAAAAAAAAAAAAAAAAAAAAAAAAAACATTTAGGCAACTTTATTCCGAAACGTTTCGCCTACACAGTAGGCTTCTGTATTTATACCATTTGACAATCACTCTGTCAGACACTGCAACACAATGGCATCTTGGTACAGAAGAGAAAACACCTTGGACAACTTTTTCAAGTGAGAATTGTTTGATCTGAGAGGGACGTGACCTCTCAGTGGCTACATTCTCACTACTACTACTCTGCACCTCTCCTTCCCACAGTATTTAAGTCTCAGTACTGTAGCTTGATCTTCAGTTAGTTCCAGACTTTGGAACAGAACTTCTCCAGGCTGAGGGACTGACAACCTCAAATCTAAGACTTCAAGGGTGATGGACTGATTACATCGTCTTCACATCTCTACTGTTCCTGCCTACTTTCTGTACTCGACTGAAGAAGCCTACTGTGTAGGCGAAACGTTTCGGAATAAAGTTGCCTAAATGTTGCCTATGTGTCTTATCTACCAGGGTTAGATGTTGCAGCACTGTTGTTGATAAGATGTTGCAGCATCCTGCAACACTGTTGCAGGGTGAAATGTTGCAGCACTGATGTGGGTGAGATGTTGCAGCACTGTTGCAGGGTGAGATGTTGCAGCACTGTTGTTGATAAGATGTTGCAGCATCCTGCAACACTGTTGCAGGGTGAGATGTTGCAGCACTGATGTGGGTGAGATGTTGCAGCACTGTTGCAGGGTGAGATGTTGCAGCAGTGTTGCAGGGTGAGATGTTGCAGCACTGTTATGGATGAGAACTTGCAGCATCTTGCAACACTGTCGTGAGTGAGTTCTTGCAACACTCTCGTAGGTGACAATATTGCAACAGTAAACATACACGCTCTTAAGGTCTAATTTAGAATATTCACACCTGTTAGACCTCTTTTATTAAATCCGCAGCGCGCTGCAGGGTCAGCACGCGGAAGATGCGCAGCTGTATGTTAAGGAACACAGAGAATCTTATTTTGTTATTTTTCCTTCACAGGAAAAAGGGATTAAAAGTATTTTCAGTAGTGTAAAGTTGGTAAATGTGAGGCGCAAGAGGCGGGGGCCAGGAGCTGTGACTCGACCCCTGTAACCACAAGTTGGTGAGTACAAATAGGTGGGCACACATACACACACACACATACACACACACACACACACACACACACACACACACAAGAAGAAGGAATGAGAGAGAGAAGGAAGGAGGAAACTACATGGAAAGAAGAGATGGGGAGGAGAAACAAGAGGGGAAGAATGAGGGGAAGTAGTGAGGGGAAGAGAGGAAGAAGAAGAATTACATTACCCAAGAGGAACAAGGGGAAAGACGGAAATGTAAGAGGAAGAAAGGGAAGTAGAAGAAAGTGAAAGAAGAGAAGGAGAGAGAGATAATTGTGGTAGGAAGAGGAGAAAGTAATAATAATTATAATAATAATAATAATAATAATAATAATAATAATAATAATAATAATAAGAAGAAGAAGAAGAAGAAGAAGAAGATGATGATGATGATGATGATGATGAAATAACATACAAATATGATGATAATTAATAATGACGATACACAATGAACTGAGGCTCCCGTTTATCTTACTTAAAATACTTAAAGAGAAACAACAAAAATCAAAGGACAAAATACAACACCTGTCCCATAAAAATACAACACGTGTCCAGAAAATACAACACGTGTCCAAAAAATGGTGAAATTATTAAAATGAGACACACAATGTGAAGCAGAAATGTGTCAGCATAACACAAGCCAGAGAGAGAGAGAGAAAGAGAGGGAGGGAGAGAGAGAGAGAGAGAGAGAGAGAGAGAGAGAGAGAGAGAGAGAGAGAGAGAGAGAGAGAGAGAGAGAGAGAGAGAGAGAGAGAGAGAGAGAGAGGACGGGGCAGAGGACGTGAAGGAGGAAGACATCTACAGCCGTCTCACCCTCCACCAACACAGTTCCAGCGGCAGAACCTGACAACAAATCTGCAAAACACAGGAGGTGCAACAAATCATAGTCCACCCTCCCAGGCACCTAGGCTGTGCTCTCGCTGTCACCGGAAGGGGCACACTGCCAACAACTGCCTGCGAGATACCAGGTGCAATTACTGCTACAAGAAAGGACATCGGGAGGACCAGTGTTGGAAGAAAAAGGAACTTGACAGACAGGACCACCTGTTTAGAGACCTGTTCTCAGAACAAACCAGCAGGATCTCTGAATTGGTGAACACTCTCACACGTCACCCACTTAGCTACTCCTAACCCAGCCCAGCAGGTGGTATTGTGCCTTATACAAGACCACAGACCTACATCCCTGCAGCTGCCTCAGTACCCTACCTCTCTCAAGGGCAGGCACCTTACATGCCCTACACACCCACCACCTCAAGCTGACCACTTCATCATGAGGAGCCAGTCTATCAGCATCCTGTCGGCCAACATTGGAGGTTTCATTACTAATGTTGGAGAGCTCAAACATAGTTTTGTGAACACTCGACGTCCCGACATGATAGCTGTTGTTGAAACATTTTTGGATGACAGGACTCCAGAAAATTTTGCAAGAATTGCTGGCTACACCTCATGGATGAGAAGAGACAGGCAAAGGCAAGGAGAAGGTGTTGCTGTGTGCTTCTCTAAAAGTGTTCATGCCCAGCACATTGATGTTGCCACCCCTACACATCTTGAAATGATGTTCTTCAAGCTCTGTATAAACACTAGTACCTCTGTACTAGCATGTGCAATGTACAGACCTCAGTGGCAACATGCAGACCCCATCAACTTCCTAATGGAAAATATTGACTCCCTTCTGCTACAACACAACTGTCAACATATTATAATTGTTGGTGACCTCAACCAGCACCTTATACAGAGGGACTTTGATGACCTTCTTGCAGTGTTTGACATGAGAAACTTTGTTGATTTCCCTACTCATATCTCTGGCTCCTCCCTTGACCCAGTAGTGAGTGATCTGGCAGAAGGCATAGTCACTTGTCAACCCCTCGGCTATGTTGGATCGTCTGACCACAAGGCTGTTTTTACGACACTTAAGATCCCTACAGAACGAGGTGAGGAGTCCACACGCACAACCTGGCTATGGGAAAGAGGTAATTGGCCAGCCCTTTGCTCTGAGCTCGCCACCACCGATTGGAATGCTCTTCTCCAGGGGATGTTGACAACCAAGTGAAAGCCTTTACTGGACACATCCTTAATCTACAACAAGAACACATTCCTCACCGGCAATATGTGACGAAGCCTACAGATCAGCCTTGGTTTGGCTTTCGTTGTAGAGAGGCTGCTACTGCTAAGTACAAAGCATGGCGAAGGTATAAGAGACATCCTACCACCTATAACAGGAACTTGCACAGGCAAGCCTGTAGGCATATGAGTGACGTTCAAAAGTGGGCCATTGCTAAATGGGAGGTGGACACTAAAAGAAAGCTAGCATCAGGTAGGGTAGGCTCCAAAACCTGGTGGTCCCTGGTCAAGGACAGACAAGGTTATCTGCCTGATGAACTCATTCCACCTCTAAATCGACAGGATGGGACCACCTCTACTAGTAGTCAAGAGAAGGCGGACCTCCGTGCCGAACATTTTGCTACCAAAATGCAAGTTCCTGATCCAGCAAGGGACCCTCCTCGGCTAGCTGCAAGAACTGTGTCAAAACTGTCACTGGTGACAATAAGGCCGGAGGAGGTGCATTTCCTTCTTAAATCGCTTGACCTAGAAAAGGCTGTGGGCCCAGACAAGTTGAGCCCAAGATTGCTGAGAAGATATGCAGACCAGCTAGCAGCACCTCTAACTCGCATCTTTCAGCACTGCCTAGTACAGTGTAAATGGCCCTCTCTATGGAAAGAGGCAAATGTAGTCCCTGTTCACAAAAAGAAGAGCAGAGCAGAAATCAGCAACTACAGACCAGTGTCACTTCTGTCAATCACTGGTAAGATTCTTGAGACAATAATCTCAAGACAAATGACAGAGTTTTTTGACTACCACTCACTACTTTGTGATCGTCAATATGGCTTCAGGAAAGGTTACTCTGCTGCTGATCTGTTGTCAAACCTCTCCACTAAGTGGCACCAATCACTGGATGAATCCAAAGTCAGCTGTGTGGTAGCACTGGACATTGCTGGTGCTTTCGACCGGGTGTGGCACCAGGGCCTCTTAGCAAAACTTCAAGCACTGGGAATTGCAGGCTCTACGCTATGTCTCCTCAGTGATTACCTTCATGGTAGATCTCTAAGCGTAGTTCTCAATGGAACGGAATCAGCAAGACATCCTATTGGGGCAAGTGTTCCACAAGGAAGCGTGCTGGGTCCATTGTTATGGAATGTCTACTTCAACGACCTTCTTCATCTCATCCCAGAATCACATGCATATGCAGACGACTGTACACTGACATTCACTTATCCAAGAGAAGAAATGGCAGCTGCTCTAAGCTACATCAATCACCAGCTGAGAGCTATATCAGCTTGGGGAAATAGATGGCAAGTAGCATTTGCACCTGAGAAAACGCAAATGATGATCGTCTCTAGGCACCATGATGGTAATGCTGGTGCAGTAGTAAGGATGAATGGGAGGATGTTGGCACCTGGAGAAGAAGTTGATATCCTTGGGGTGAAATTTGACTCCAAACTAACCATGAAGAACCATGTTGTAAATCTTGCAAACAAGGCAGCCAGGAAGCTTACAGCACTTCGCCGTATCTCGCATCTGCTTGACAGTAGGGTTTGCAAGATCCTGTACGAGGCACAAGTACGCTCACACCTTGAGTATGCTCCACTTTCTTGGTTTGCCTTCCCCCCCCCCTCTCATCTGCGACTGCTTGACAGAGTAGAGAACAGAGTAAGACGTCTCATCTCTCGCCTGGACCCATCCTGGATAGATCTGTCATTTCAGCAGAGCCTTCAACACAGGAGGGATGTAGGTGGCCTTACTGTTATGTACAAGGCCAATATTGTCAAAGTACCACACTTGGATCCACTTCGAGGACAGCGTGAAACAAGCTTTTATGCCACAAGACGGGCAGAAAGCAGCAACTTCACTCTGGCTGTACCCTTCTCCAGAACATCACTCCATCTGAGATCCTATATACCCAGGATGACTCGAGTATGGAACATTCGTACAGGATAATGATGTCAACGAGATAAAGTCAGTTGATCAAATGAAAATGCTGGCCCACAGATGGCTCCAACTTCATCCTGTTCCCTACTTGTATGTCTCATAACAATAAAAATGCTTTCAAATGAGCTGATGTAGGTAACAGCTCTTAGCTTGCCAATAAAGTTAGGAATCCTTAACCTGTAAATAGCTGTCAATAAAGCTAGGGATCCTTAACCTTGTCAAACCCTGTGTAAAAAAAAAAACCTGTAAATAGCTTGTCAATAAAGCTAGGGATCCCTAACCTGTAAATAGCTTGTCAATAAAGCTAGGGATCCTTAACCTGTAAATAGCTTGTCAATAAAGCTAGGGATCCTTAACCTGTAAATAGCTTGTCAATAAAGCTAGGGATCCTTAACCTGTAAATAGCTTGTCAATAAAGCTAGGGATCCTTAACCTAACCTTGTCAAACCCTGTGTCAAAAACAAAACAAAAGAGAGAGAGAGAGAGAGATAGATAGAGAGAGAGAGAGAGAGAGAGAGAGAGAGAGAGAGAGAGAGAGAGAGAGAGAGAGAAAATTATTACAGTACAAACACCTATAATGAGATCATTGAAGTACAAATTCACTAATTTATAAGCTGAAATTCTCTGAAAAAAATTATATTCTCAAATCAGTATAGAGTTGTAGGAGGCAGCTAGCACCATCTAGCCTAGCCTAGCCTAGCCTAGCCTAGCCTAGCCTAGCCTAGCCTAGCCTAACCTAACCTAACTTTTAGCCCTGAGCTGGGTGAAGAGTCGTCAGCACTCGACCAGCCAGCTGAGTACAGCATCCCTCAGCGTGTGTGTGAATTTATTCTCCAGAGATGAGAAAGGGAAGACAGATGTTCAGATGTCATTAAGATAAGGCTTTTTCTTAATTGTTACGAAGACAACGTTGACGCTACGACGATAGTTACGATAATTACACTGAGAAATTGTATGTGTGGTGTACAATACCCACAAGATAAAGAATTAGAGACAAGTAACATCTGGATATCTTTACTGTAGACGTTTCGCCCTTCAGTGATTTTATCAGTACAAATGCAAGGACAATAATAATCTTCCCATTATGTCCCTGAATCTGTATTGATAAAACCACTGGAGGGCGAAACGTCTACAAATAACAAGTGTCTAAAATGTGTCAAATTGTCACACAGAGAAATTACATAGTGTTGACAGTTATTGTTACACACCGGATACAAGCAACACTCCAGACAATAACAATTGCACGAGAAAATAAAAGTCAAGTGTAAATCTCTCTCATGCATTAGCACTTATAAAAATACATTTATATATTGCAAGAAGTGAAGGAAATTCTGCGAGACACAAGCGTCTTAAGATTGATTTTTGTTGTGTTCCAGGAAGAACTTCGTAAAATTCTTGTGAAAATGTAGCCTGTGTGATGGTGATAATGATGGTGGTAATGATGGTGGTGATAATGATGGTGGTAATGATGGTGATAATGATGGTGGTGGTAATGATGGCGGTAATGATGGTGATAATGATGGTGGTGGTAATGATGGTGATAATGATGGTAGTGGTAATGATGGTGGTGATAATGATGGTGGTGGTAATGATGGTGATAATGATGGTAGTGGTAATGATGGTGGTGATAATGATGGTGGTAATGATGGTGATAATGATGGTGGTGGTAATGATGGTGATAATGATGGTAGTGGTAATGATGGTGGTGATAATGATGGTGGTGGTAATGATGGTGATAATGATGGTGGTGGTAATGATGGTGGTGGTAATGATGGTGGTGGTAATGATGATGGTGGTAATGATGATGGTGGTAATGATGGTGGTGGTAATGATGGTGGTGGTAATGATGGTGGTGGTAATGATGATGGTGGTAATGATGGTGGTAATGATGGTGGTGGTAATGATGGTGGTGGTAATGATGGTGGTGGTAATGATGGTGGTGGTAATGATGGTGGTGGTAATGATGGTGGTGGTAATGATGATGGTGGTAATGATGGTGGTGGTAATGATGGTGGTGGTAATGATGGTGGTGGTAATGATGATGGTGGTAATGATGGTGGTGGTAATGATGATGGTGGTAATGATGGTGGTGGTAATGATGGTGGTGGTAATGATGATGGTGGTAATGATGGTGGTGGTAATGATGGTGGTGGTAATGATGATGGTGGTAATGATGGTGGTGGTAATGATGGTGGTGGTAATGATGATGGTGGTAATGATGATGGTGGTAATGATGGTGGTGGTAATGATGGTGGTGGTAATGATGGTGGTGGTAATGATGGTGGTGGTAATGATGATGGTGGTGATGATGGTGGTAATGATGATGGTGGTAATGATGGTGGTGGTAATGATGGTGGTGGTCATGATGGTGGTGGTAATGATGGTGGTGGTAATGATGGTTGTGGTAATGATGGTGGTGGTAATGATGGTGGTAATGATGATGGTGGTAATGATGGTGGTGGTAATGATGGTGGTGGTAATGATGGTGGTGGTAATGATGGTGGTGGTAATGATGGTGGTGGTAATGATGATGGTGGTAATGATGATGGTGGCAATGATGGTGGTGGTAATGATGGTGGTGGTAATGATGGTGGTGGCATTGATGATGGTGGTAATGATGGTGGTGGTAATGATGGTTGTGAGTGTGCTAATGATGGTGATAATGATGGTGGTGGTAATGATGGTGATAATGATGGTTGTGGTAATGGTGGTGGTGATAATGATGGTGGTGATAGTAATGATGGTGATAATGATGGTGGTGGTAATGATGGTGATAATGATGGTGGTTGTAATGATGGTGGTGGTAATGATGGTGTTAATGATGGTGGTGGTTATGATGGTGGTGGTAATGATGGTGTTAGTGATGGTGGTGGTGGTAATGATGGTGGTGGTAATGATGGTGGTGATAATGATGGTGATAATGATGGTGGTGGTAATGATGGTGATAATGATGGTGGTGGTAATGATGGTGGTGATAATGATGGTGGTGATAATGATGGTGGTGGTAATGATGGTGATAATGATGGTAGTGATAATGATGGTGGTAATGATAATGGTGATAATGATGGTGGTAATGATGGTGGTGATAATGATGGTGGTAATGATGGTGGTGATAATGATGGTGGTAATGATGGTGGTGATAATGATGGTGGTAATGATGGTGGTGATAATGATGGTGGTAATGATGGTGGTGATAATGATGGTGGTGGTAATGATGGTGATAATGATGGTAATGGTGGTGGTAATGATGGTGGTGATAATGATGGTGATAATGATGGTGGTAATGATGGTGGTGATAATTATGGTGGTAATGATGGTGGTGATAATGATGGTGGTGGTAATGATGGTGGTGATAATGATGGTGGTGGTAATGATGGTGATAATGATGGTGATAATGATGGTGGTGGTAATGATGGTGATAATGATGGTGATAATGATGGTGGTGATAATGATGGTGGTAATGATGGTGGTGATAATGATGGTGGTGGTAATGATGGTGATGGTAATGATGATGGTGATAATGATGGTGGTGGTAATGATGGTGATGGTAATGATGGTGGTGATAATAATGGTGGTGGTAATGATGGTGGTGATAATGATGGTGGTGGTAATGATGATGGTGATAATGATGGTGATGGTAATGATGGTGGTGATAATGATGACGTGGTAATGATGGTGGTGATAATGATGGTGGTAATGATGATGGTGATAATGATGGTGGTGGTAATGATGGTAATAATGATGGTGATAATGATGGTGGTGGTAATGATGGTGATAATGATGGTGATAATGATGGTGGTGATAATGATGGTTGTAATGATGGTGATAATAATGGTGGTGATAATGATGGTGGTAATGATGGTGGTGATAATGATGGTGGTGGTAATGATGGTGATAATGATGGTGATAATGATGGTGGTGGTAATGATGGTGATAATGATGGTGATAATGATGGTGGTGATAATGATGGTGGTAATGATGGTGGTGATAATGATGGTGGTGGTAATGATGGTGATAATGATGGTGATAATGATGGTGGTGATAATGATGGTGGTAATGATGGTGGTGATAATGATGGTGGTAATGATGGTGGTGATAATGATGGTGGTGGTAATGATGGTGATAATGATGGTGGTAATGATGGTGGTGGTAATGATGGTGATAATGATGGTGATAATGATGGTGGTGATAATGATGGTGGTAATGATGGTGGTGATAATGATGGTGGTGGTAATGATGGTGATAATGATGGTGATAATGATGGTGGTGATAATGATGGTGGTAATGATGGTGGTGATAATGATGGTGGTGGTAATGATGGTGATAATGATGGTGGTGGTAATGATGGTGGTGGTAATGATGGTGATAATGATGGTGATAATGATGGTGGTGGTAATGATGGTGGTGGTAATGATGGTGATAATGATGGTGGTGGTAATGATGGTGGTGGTAATGATGGTGGTGGTAATGATGGTGATAATGATGGTGGTGGTAATGATGGTGATAATGATGGTGGTGATAATGATGGTGGTGGTAATGATGGTGATAATGATGGTGGTGATAATGATGGTGGTGGTAATGATGGTGATAATGATGGTGGTGATAATGATGGTGGTGGTAATGATGGTGGTGATAATGATGGTGATAATGATGGTGGTGATAATGATGGTGGTGATAATGATGGTGATAATGATGGTGGTGATAATGATGGTGGTGATAATGATGGTGGTGGTAATGATGGTGATAATGATGGTGGTGATAATGATGGTGGTGATAATGATGGTGATAATGATGGTGGTGGTAATGATGGTGGTGTAATGATGGTGGTGGTAATGATGGTGGTGGTAATGATGGTGATAATGATGGTGGTGGTAATGATGGTGATAATGATGGTGGTGATAATGATGGTGGCGGTAAT
The DNA here is from genome assembly GCF_038502225.1 of Cherax quadricarinatus. Taxonomy (NCBI): domain Eukaryota; kingdom Metazoa; phylum Arthropoda; class Malacostraca; order Decapoda; family Parastacidae; genus Cherax; species Cherax quadricarinatus. Next base: position 31,936,467 of record NC_091323.1, on the reverse strand, counting down.
GATGGTGGTGGTAATGATGGTGATAATGATGGTGGTGGTAATGATGGTGGCGGTAATGATGGTGGTGGTAATGATGGTGATAATGATGGTGGTGGTAATGATGGCGGTGGTAATGATGGTGATAATGATGGTTGTGGCATGCAAAGAGTACGTAACCTTTATTCGGCGCATGGACACACCCTCATTTACAGGCTATCTCCCCCAACCAGCGAACCAGGTTGCTAAGAGTTGATGATGGGGACCCATCGTTCAACTAGTGACCAGGTTCTAGCCAATAAGAAGGTGGGATTGGCAATCGCAGAGGTTATGTGGATACCGCTCTCCTGTCTGCCCTTGTCATTCCCACTCTAGAGCTGGTTGAAGCACGGTCTGCTATCTTGTGGCTTCTATTTCTGCCTTGCTTACCGTGGAGTGCACTATATTTATCACTGTACATAGTGTACATATTGCTGTTATAATTGGTGAAGGATAATATAAGTCTAAACTTTTTCTACTGTGTTTATTTGCTCCCATTACACCTGGGATAACAGGCCATTTGAAATCCTAGGTTGTAATAGTGGTGGTAATGATGGTGGTGGTAATGATGGTGATAATGATGGTGGTGGTAATGATGGTGATAATGATGGTGGTGGTAATGATGGTGGTGGTAATGATGGTGATAATGATGGTGGTGGTAATGATGGTGGTGGTAATGATGGTGATAATGATGGTGGTGGTAATGATGGTGATAATGACGGTGGTGGTAATGATGGTGATACTGACGGTGGTGGTAATGATGGTGATAATGATGGTGGTGGTAATGATGGTGGTGGTAATGATGGTGGTGGTAATGATGGTGGTGGTAATGATGGTGATAATGATGATGGTGGTAATGATGGTGGTGGTAATGATGGTGATAATGACGGTGGTGGTAATGATGGTGATAATGATGATGGTGGTAATGAAGGTGATAATGATGTGGTGATAATGATGATGGTGGTAATGATGGTGATAATGATGGTGGTGATGATGATGGTGATAATGATGGTGGTGGTAATGAAGGTGTTAATGATGGTGGTGGTAATGAAGGTGATAATGACGGTGGTGGTAATGATGGTGATACTGACGGTGGTGATGATGATGGTGATAATGATGGTGGTGGTAATGAAGGTGATAATGATGGTGGTGGTAATGAAGGTGATAATGACGGTGGTGGCAATGATGGTGATGATGAAGGTGGCGATAATGATGGTGGAGGTAATGAAGGTGATAATGATGGTGGTTGTAATGACGGTGGTGGTAATGATGATGATAATGATGGTGGTGGTAATGATGGTGATGGTAATGATGGTGATAATGATGGTGGTGATAATGATGGTGGTGGTAATGATGGTGATGATGATGGTGGTGGTAATGACGGTGGTGGTAATGAAGGTGATAATGATAGTGGTGATAATGATGGTGGTGGTAATGAAGGTGATAATGACGGTGGTGATGATGGTGATATTGACGGTGGTGATAATGATGGTGATAATGACGGTAATGATAATGATGATGATAATAATGGTTGAGATAATGATGGTGATAATGACGGTGGTGATAATGATGGTGATAATAACGTGGTGATGATGACGGTGGTGATAGTGACGGTGGTGATAATGAAAGTGGTGATGATGATGGCAATGATGATGGTGATAATGACGGTGGTGATAATGATGGTGATAATGACGGTGATGATAATGACGGTGGTGATAATGAAGGTGGTAATGAAGATGGTAATGATGATGGTGATAATGACTGTGGTGATAATGATTGTGATAATGACGGTGATGATAATGACGGTGGTGATAATGGTAATGATGACGGTGAAAATGACTGTGGTGATAGTGATGGTGATAATGACGGTGATGATAATGACGGTGGTCACAACGAAGGTGGTGATGATGATAGTAATGATGATGTGATAATGACTGTGGTGATAATGATGGTGATAATGACGGTGATGATAATAACGATGATAATGATGGTGATGATAATGACGGTGGTTATAATGATGGTGATAATGACGGTGGTGATAATGAAAGTATTGATGATGGTGATAATGACGATGGTGATAACGAAGGTAATGATGATGACGGTGGTGATAATGACAGCAGCCTGAGGTAGATAGGCTTGATAGCCTATCTACCTCAGTTAGATTTTGAAGAAGTCTATTGAAGGTATAAATGATTTTTTCTGCTATTGTTCTTTAGTAGTTGTGAATATGTGTGATGAGAGAGAGAGAGAGAGAGAGAGAGAGAGAGAGACAGACAGACAGACAGACAGACAGACAGACAGAGACAGACAGAGGGAGAAATGCAGATCTATCAAAAAATGCCTTTGGAAACTGGCTCCACACACACACACACACACACACACACACAGACCAGGTAGAACTACAAAGGGATCTGGAGAGGCTGCAGACTTGGTCCAACAGTTGGCTCCTGGAGTTCAACCCCACCAAGTGCAAAGTCATGAAGATTGGGGAAGGACAAAAAAGACCGCAGACGGAGTACAGTCTAGAGGGCCAGAGACTACAAACCTCACTCAAGGAAAAAGATCTTGGGGTGAGTATAACACCAGGCACATCTCCTGAAGCGCACATCAACCAAATAACTGCTGCAGCATATGGGCGCCTAGCAAACCTCAGAACAGCATTCCGACATCTTAATAAGGAATCATTCAGGACCCTGTACACCGTGTACGTTAGGCCCATATTGGAGTATGCGGCACCAGTTTGGAACCCACACCTAGCCAAGCATGTAAAGAAACTAGAGAAAGTGCAAAGGTTTGCAACAAGACTAGTCCCAGAGCTAAGAGGTATGTCCTACGAGGAGAGGTTAAGGGAAATCAACCTGACGACACTGGACGACAGGAGAGATAGGGGGGACATGATAACGACATACAAAATATTGAGAGGAATTGAAAAGGTGGACAAAGACAGGATGTTCCAGAGATTGGACACAGCAACAAGGGGACACAGTTGGAAGTTGAAGACACAGATGAATCACAGGGATGTTAGGAAATATTTCTTCAGCCACAGAGTAGTCAGGAAGTGGAATAGTTTAGGAAGCGATGTAGGGGAGGCAGAATCCATACATACCTGGAGTTTACCTGGAGAGAGTTCCGGGGGTCAACGCCCCCGCGGCCCGGTCTGTGACCAGGCCTCCTGGTGGATCAGAGCCTGATCAACCAGGCTGTTGCTGCTGGCTGCACGCAAACCAACGTACGAGCCACAGCCCGGCTGGTCAGGAACCGACTTTAGGTGCTTGTCCAGTGCCAGCTTGAAGACTGCCAGGGGTCTGTTGGTAATCCCCCTTATGTATGCTGGGAGGCAGTTGAACAGTCTCGGGCCCCTGACACTTATTGTATGGTCTCTTAACGTGCTAGTGACACCCCTGCTTTTCATTGGGGGGATGTTGCACCGTCTGCCAAGTCTTTTGCTTTCGCAGTGAGTGATTTTCGTGTGCAAGTTCGGTACTAGTCCCTCTAGGATTTTCCAGGTGTATATAATCATGTATCTCTCCCGCCTGCGTTCCAGGGAATACAAGTTCAGGAACCTCAAGCGCTCCTAGTAATTGAGGTCTTTTATCTCCGTTATGCGCGCCGTGAAGGTTCTCTGTACATTTTCTAGGTCAGCAATTTCACCTGCCTTGAAAGGTGCTGTTAGTGTGCAGCAATATTCCAGCCTAGATAGAACAAGTGACCTGAAGAGTGTCATCATGGTTCAGGGAGAGTGACCTAGTAGCGACCAGTGAAGAGGCGGGGCCAGGAGCTTGGACTCGACCCCTGCAATCTCAACTAGGTGAGTACACACACACACACACACACACACACACACACACACACACACACACACACACACACACACACTCAACAAACAACAGAATAAGGAACAGAATAAGGAAACAACCAAACAAGCACACAAGGCCAACCCTAAATGACAAGAAAAAAACACATACACACACAAATTAAAACACCTTCACCTGCAGGCATCACCTTCGCTAAAACATCAAGTTAAGAACAAACAAAAATAAGAGACTTTTAGTGGCTATTATCAGATTATCCTCCAGGATGACTGACTTTTTTCCAGAGATCTTCACTTCCAGGCATCATTTAATGTTTTGACTCTAAGTGGCTCTAATTACTGAAAAATATTCTGTGTATATAGGTATGTACGCAAACAGACAATTTATTATACATTATACAGTATAATAAAGGTCTGGATTATACTTCTCTCCCCTCACTCTTCAGTCACTCACAGTGGCCTCTCTTAGCATCTTCACCTCCCCTTACCTCCCTTTCCCCTCTGCCTCTATCTTCTCCCTTTCTCCTGCACGCAGATAGAGGGGAGAAACATAAGTGTATTTTCGTGCTAAGAGTCTCCTTGAGTTTCCCTGAGTGTTTCCCTGCACCGTCTTGAATGTTAAGAAGGAGAGGAGTCGCCTGGTGAGAGAGAGAGAGAGAGAGAGAGAGAGAGAGAGAGAGAGAGAGAGAGAGAGAAGAGGGTCATTATTGAAAGACAGTGAAAGAGAGATTTAAACAGGTTCAGCTCCTTATCGAGCTGAGGAAAAAAACGTAATGACAGGAGAAGAGAGAATAATAACAGGAGAAGAGAGAATAATAACACAAGAGAGAATAATAACAGGAGAAGAGGGAATAATAACAGTAGATGAGAGAATAACGACAGTGTGAGAGGGATAAACGACAAGGCAAGAGGAATCAATGTATAGGGAGGAAGAGTAAACAGCTGAAGAACCGACCCAGCTAAGACCCACACATGAACACTAAGATGGAAGTAAGACCCACACAGAACGATGGTTATAGAGAACAGAGCTAGAGTTATATAGAACAGAATTGGAGTTATAGAGGACAGAACGATGGTTATAGAAGGCAGACTCTATACGTGGAGGATTAGGAGGAGGAGACCGACTCCATCCAAGGGATGGAGGTGGGTGGTTAACAATACTCTCAACCAGTTCAATTGAATACGAAGACGAACCAGGAGCTGGTTCTCAACCCACACAAAAAATATATATACCTAAATGAATAAGCACTCAAAGGCAGAATAAAAGATTACAACTCGAGTATTATGGCTCTCAAAGAAACCAAACTGACCGAGATAACAGACGGGAGAATTCTCAGGGGGATGGGAAAAGAAAAAAGACTTCTATCCGGCTGGGCTTCAGGGACAGGCCACTTGAGACCCCGTCCTAATCTCTTATGCACGGCAAATAAATACTGAATAAATGGCCCCGGGTTCCAGCGACTGCAATGAAAAATGGGGCATTTATGTCGCGAGATTCCCGTAAAATCCCTCACATTTATGGGACTTTCACCTCTGTATTCTGCCACTGAATTTACATAGGTAGGTCAGGAGCATCTTATTGTGTTTCTCAGCTCTGGAATCTGTTCCCTTGTTCCCATTTTTTTGGTATGTTCACTGGTGTACTTGACTGGTGCACTTGACTGGTGTACTTGACTGGTGTACCTAACTGGTGTACTTGACTGGTGTACCTAACTGGTGTACTTGACTGGTGTACTTGACTTGTGTACTTGACTGGTGCACTTGACTGGTGTACTTGACTGGTGTACCTAACTGGTGTACTTGACTGGTGTACTTGACTGGTGTACTTGACTGGTGTACATTACTGGTGTACTTGACTGGTGTACTTGTCTGGTGTACTTGTCTGGTGTACTTGACTGGTGTACTTGACTGGTGTACTTGACTGGTGTACTTGACTGGTGTACTTGGTGTACTTGACTGGTGTACTTGACTGGTGTACTTGACTGGTATACTTGACTGGTGTACTTGACTGGTGTACTTGACTGGTGTACTTGACTGGTGTACTTGACTGGTGTACTTGACTTGACTGGTGTACCTAACTGGTGTACTTGACTGGTGTACTTGACTGGTGTACTTGACTGGTGTACTTGACTGGTGTACTTGACTGGTGTACTTGACTGGTGTACTTGACTGGTGTACTTGACTGGTGTACTTGACTGGTGTACTTGACTGGTGTACTTGACTGGTGTACTTGACTGGTGTACTTGACTGGTGTACTTGACTGGTGTACTTGACTGGTGTACTTGACTGGTGTACTTGACTGGTGTACTTGACTGGTGTACTTGACTGGTGTACTTGACTGGTGTACTTGACTGGTGTACTTGACTGGTGTACTTGACTGGTGTACTTGACTGGTGTACTTGACTGGTGTACTTGACTGGTGTACTTGACTGGTGTACTTGACTGGTGTACTTGACTGGTGTACTTGACTGGTGTACCTAACTGGTGTACTTGACTGGTGTACTTGACTGGTGTACCTAACTGGTGTACTTGACTGGTGTACTTGACTGGTGTACTTGACTGGTGTACTTGACTGGTGTACCTAACTGGTGTACCTAACTGGTGTACTTGACTGGTATACTTGACTGGTGTACTTGACTGGTGTACTTGACTGGTGTACTTGACTGGTGTACTTGACTGGTGTACTTGACTGGTGTACTTGACTGGTGTACCTAACTGGTGTACTTGACTGGTGTACTTGACTGGTGTACCTAACTGGTGTACTTGACTGGTGTACTTGACTGGTGTACTTGACTGGTGTACTTGACTGGTGTACTTGACTGGTGAACTTGACTGGTGTACTTGACTGGTGTACTTGACTGGTGCACTTGACTGGTGTACTTGACTGGTGTACTTGACTGGTGTACTTGACTGGTGTACTTGACTGGTGCACTTGACTGGTGTACTTGACTGGTGTACTTGACTGGTGTACTTGACTGGTGTACTTGACTGGTGTACTTGACTGGTGTACTTGACTGGTGCACTTGACTGATGTACTTGACTGGTGTACTTGACTGGTGTACTTGACTGATGTACTTGACTGGTGCACTTGACTGGTGTACTTGACTGGTGTACTTGACTGGTGTACTTGACTGGTGTACCTAACTGGTGTACTTGACTGGTGTACTTGACAGGTGTACTTGACTGGTGCACTTGACTGGTGTACTTGACTGGTGTACTTGACTGGTGCACTTGACTGGTGTACTTGACTGGTGTACTTGACTGGTGTACCTAACTGGTGTACTTGACTGGTGTACTTGACTGGTGTACCTAACTGGTGTACTTGACTGGTGTACTTGACTGGTGTACTTGACTGGTGTACTTGACTGGTGTACCTAACTGGTGTACTTGACTGGTGTACCTAACTGGTGTACTTGACTGGTGTACTTGACTGGTGTACTTGACTGGTGTACCTAACTGGTGTACTTGACTGGTGTACTTGACTGGTGTACTTGACTGGTGTACTTGACTGGTGTACCTAACTGGTGTACTTGACTGGTGTACTTGACTGGTGTACCTAACTGGTGTACTTGACTGGTGTACTTGACTGGTGTACTTGACTGGTGTACTTGACTGGTGTACCTAACTGGTGTACTTGACTGGTGTACTTGACTGGTGTACTTGACTGGTGTACCTAACTGGTGTACTTGACTGGTGTACTTGACTGGTGTACTTGACTGGTGTACTTGACTGGTGTACCTAACTGGTGTACTTGACTGGTGTACTTGACTGGTGTACTTGACTGGTGTACTTGACTGGTGTACTTGACTGGTGTACTTGACTGGTGTACTTGACTGGTGTACTTGACTGGTGTACTTGACTGGTGTGTGTGTGTATAATCATTCAAGTATGATCATCATTCAGATATCATCATCATTGTAGTATAGTGAGGAATACAGGTGGTAGACACAGTCAACTCTCACCTTCAGTCTTGCAAACAACCGCCGTCACACATCTGACTTTATTATCTGGAAGCATTACGATGGTAAATATGTACATAAGAGAGATATCTCTATCTCTCTTGTAGGTCTGGGTATATTTTTTGTGTGTGGCCGGAAGTAGGAAGAGACTAACTAACAAAAAATTCTGTCATACTGTTTTAAAACGGAAAATTTCCGACAAGTCTTTTCCATCAGAGAGGAGGTACGGGTGGCACCCAGGGGAAGGGCCAGACGCTACTGCCCAAATTCCCAAATCAAATTCGGGTAAATTTTAAGCCCCACCAAACCTTTCTTCAGTCTTTCACACTATTTTTGGGGGGGCAGAAGGGAAATCTGGGGAAAATTGAATTTTTCCTCGTTTTGGGGGATTTATTAATGTCGGGCGTTTAGGTCATGTCAGATGTGTAGGTTATTTCAGGTGTGTAGGTCATATCAGGTGTGTTGGTTATTTCAGGTGTGTAGGTCATGTCAGGTGTGTTGGTCATGTCAGGTGTGTAGGTTATGTCAGGTGTGCAGGTCATGTCAGGTGTGTAGGTCATGTCACGTGTGTAGGTCATGGCAAGTGTGCAAGTTATGTCAGGTGTGTTGGTCATGTCAGGTGTGTAGGTCATGTCAGGTGTGTAGGTCATGTCAGATGTGTAGGTCATGTCAGGTGTGTAGGTCATGTCAAGTGTGCAAGTTATGTCAGGTGTGTAAGTCATGACAGGTGTGTAGGCCATGACAGGTGTGTAGGTCACGACAGGTGTGTAGGCCATGACAGGTGTGTAGGTCATGACTGGTGTGTGGCTCATGTCAAGTGTGCAAATCATGTCAGGTGTGTAGGCCATGACAGGTGTGTAGGTCATGACAGGTGTGTAGGTCATGACAGGTGTTAAGGCCATGACAGGTTTGTTGACCATGACAAGTGTGTAGATCATGTCAGGTGTGTAGGTCATGACAGGTGCGTAGGCCATGACAGGTGTGTAAGTCATGACAGGTGTGTAGGCCATGACAGGTTTGTAGGCCATGACAAGTGTGTAGGTCATGTCAGGTGTGTAGGTCATGACAGGTGCGTAGGCCATGACAAGTATGTAGGTCATGACAGGTGTGTAGGTCACGTCAGGTGTGTAGGTCATGTCAGGTGTGTAGGTCATGACAGGTGTGTAGGCCATGACAGGTTTGTAGGCCATGACAAGTGTGTAGGTCATGTCAAGTGTGCAAGTCATGTCAGGTGTGTAGGTCATGACAGGTGTGTAGGCCATGACAGGTGTGTAATTCATGATAGGTGTGTAGGTCATGACAGGTGTGTAAGTCATGACACGTTTGTAGGCCATGACAAGTGTGTAGGTCATGTCAGGTGTGTAGGCCATGACAGGCGTGCAGGTCATGACAGGTGTGTAGGTCACGTCAGGTGTGTAGGTCATGTTAGGTATGTAGGTCATGTCAGGTGTGTATGTCATGTCATGTGTGTAGGCATTTGAGTACTTTTGTAGATGTTTTCCTCTCCAGGGTAAATATCCCGTCCTTTATACATAGTTCTACCCATTATTGTCCTTGGATCTGTGTTGATAAAGCCACTGGAGGGCGAAACGTCTACAAATAAAGATACCCAGAAATTGCACATGTATTTAATTCTTCACGTCAGGTGTGTATGTATGTGATCTTGACAGGTCAGAGAGCCAGGTGTTCCGACCTGTGTCGAAATCTGCGAGAATTAAAAGTACCGCCAGTGTTTACCCACACCCACGTACACCCACGTACACTCACCCTCAGCCACGTACACTCACGTACAGCCATTCTCTCAGTGCTGTGGCCGACACGGGGGGAACCAACACAGGTCTCATGTATTTTGCAAGGTCAATTAAGAACAAATTTAAGCTATGTCAGCCAGTCCCAATTACCAGGAGTTGTATTCGCGAATACCAATTAAGGATAAGTCTGGCGGAGAACAAGGTCGCTGCTCCTGCCAATTAACTGACAGAGGTGACGGGTAAAACAGTGAACCCAGTCAAGGAAGCGACTGTTTTTGTTCCTACAGTCATTGTGATGTCAAGGAACAAGACAGCAGAGGGTACAAACTCTCACCAAGGAACAACAAACACACTCACACACACACTACATATATATATATATATATATATATATATATATATATATATATATATATATATATATATATATATATATATATATATATATATTGATAATAATAGTGAGAAGGAAAGGAGATAATTGAAGAGGCAGAAGAGAGAGTAAGAAGAAGTTGCAGGTCTCCCAGGGCCACTAAGAGGACACCTTCCAGGGCCACCAAGAGGACAAGAGGACACCTCCCAGGGCCACCAAGAGGACACCTCCCAGGGCCACCAAGAGGACACCTCCCAGGGTCACCAAGAGGACACCTCCCAGGGCCACCAAGAGGACACTGCACTTCATTACCACGTCCGTGAGAAAATGCAAAGTTGTGGAATGCAACTAGTGTGCAACGCTGCACCTTTGATGTGCAGTATGGTGCCTCCGGTCTGCAACTTTGTTCAGCACTGTATCTCCGGCATGTAACTTTGTGCAATATTGCGCCTCTGGCATGCAACTGCCGTGCAACAGCCAGTCTCAACAATCCCACAAACAACAGTTAGCAAACAAAGACTTGACGTGTGCTCTCAGAGGGAAAAAAACAGTCACAAATACTCACTGAAAGCAATCAAAAGTGAGAGTAGAGCTTTGCTTGCTTTCTCTGGTCGTCCTCAGCGCCTCTCTAATTGGAGGCGTTTGCCCTCTCCATTTATCAACCAACTTGATTGACAGGAGAGAGAGAGAGAGAGAGAGAGAGAGAGATGCAGCATCAGCTGATGCAGCTGATGCTCTCCTCCCCCCGCACACGCTCAAGATGCAAATGGATATCTGACTACTGGAAGACGCAGGTTCCAATTGTTGGGGGGATCTGTCGGTTTCCCCTGAGTATATTTCTGCTTTGTTAAGTAATGGAATGGGTGGTCTTTTTTATGCACCGTTCTTGGTCAAGATTTCAACCCTTAACTGAGGACTTGAAGACCACTCACTCCCAGACCACTACCACCACTCTCAGACCACTATCATCACTCTCAGACCACTACCATCACTCCCAGACCATCACTCCTAGATCACCATCATCGCTCCAAGACCACTACCATCACTCCCAGACTACTGTCATCACTCCCGGACCACTGCCATCACTTCCAGACCAGTACCATCACTCCCAGACTACTGTCATCACTCTCAGACCACTATCACCACTCCCAAACAACTACCATCACTCCCAGACCTTATCGGTCTCCCACAGATGTCTTACTAAACCCGACTTCCAGAGTTCCTCTTCAATAGTAGAGTCTCTAGCGGCGATGTCACTCACTAAAGTTCGTAAAAACTGCAAGAAACAATTTGAACATCTGGACCAACTCAGAGGATAATACATAGTGTCAACAGTATAGTATACATATACATTTCGTAGTAACATTTATAGGCAGGCTTCCTGGCCAAGCCTTAAGTCACGTGACCTACACCCCCTGCCTCGGTCAGATGACTGAAAGTTCCAGCTGCAGGCCATTATATGACTAAGACCCGCCATATCAGGAAACACTTGTCCTGTTTCCTGACGAACCTTACCTAACGTAACGTAACATAACGAAACGTAATCTAACGTAACCTAACCTAACGTAACCTAACGTAACCCAACCTAACGTAACCTAACCTAACTTAACCTAACCTAACCTAACCTAACCTAACCTAACCTAACCTAACCTAACCTAACCTAACCCAACCTAACCTAACCTAACCTAACCTAACCTAACCTAACCTAACCTAACCTAACCTAACCTAACCTAACCTAACCTAACCTAACCTAACCTAACATAACCTAACATAACATAACCTAACCTCTGTCTCAAACTGGAGCAGACCCAGCAAGCGGTCAGGGACGCTAGGCTGGGGCGCCTCTAAGAACGCCGGTACAACGCCTCACAAAGCCTATAGTTATTACCTTCGCTACGTCAGAATGTTACATTTGTTTGATATTATCGTACCTTCCATATGATTTTTTAAATTAAATGGAACATTAAAAATTAAAAAAATCGTGTGGTAGAATGTTATTTTATTGCAGATTTCGACGATTTAGAGCTGTTTGAAGTATATGTACCCTCCAGGTATACTCCAGGTATACCCCTCCAGGTACACCCCTCCAGGTATACTCTTCACGTATACCCCTCCAGGTATACACCATCAAAGAAGCCTCCCAACATCAGCTGAATCCATCAGCAAGAAACAGAAAGCAAAAGAGAGAGAGAGAGAGAGAGACAGAGAGAGAGAGAGAGTGAGATACCCAAACTTTTCAGAAGCAAGATTTCAACACGTACTTTTCTCGTATATTCGCAGCGTATTAAAAAAATTTTGGAAAAGCCACCTTTGTGCGAAATATATTTCTCTTAAACATGTGCCTTTTTCTTCTAATTTGTACGTTTTGAATATATACATATATATATATATATATATATATATATATATATATATATATATATATATATACATATATATATATATATATATATATATATACATAATGGATGGAGAAGCGTGTCAGTGATGGGATTTTTTTGGCGTGTTTCGGTTTTATTTATTACGGTGAAAGACACAATTTTGGGTCGCCAAATAATGATGGTGTGAAAAATTTTAATGTAGATGAGGGCACCAGGAGAATTTTTTTTTTCTTTTTTTTTTTTTTTGCATTTTGACAGACACAAATATTTTAATGTGAGAGGTGAAAAATTGGAGTGGACGAATGTGTGTGTGAGGGAGTGTGAGAGAGAGTGTGTGAGAGTGAGTGTGAGAGACTGTGAGAAAGTGTGAGAGTGTGAGAGTGTGAGTGTGAGAAAGTGTGAGAGGGTGAGAGAGAGTGTGAGAGCGTGTGAGAGTGTGAGTGTGAGAGAGTGTGAGATGGTGAGAGAGTGTGAGAGAGAGTGTGTGAGAGTGCGAGAGTGTGAGTGTGTGTGAGAGAGACAGTAATAGACTCCGAGAACTATCTACTTCTGTCTAAATTTAAAACTGTCGTGTGTCATCTAGGTCAGTAAGATAGATAGATAGATAGAGAGATAGACAAAGAGGTTGAGAGCGAGAGAGAGAAATATAGAGACAGACAGAGACAAATTTCAAAGAAACTGGTAGGGAGAGCGAGACACAGAAGCCGAGAGAGAGAGACAAAGAGCATGGGGAGAGAGGGAGAGAGAGATAGAGAGAGAAAAAAACAGAGAAAAAGAGAGAGAGTGAGATTGGAGAAACCTATGGCCTGTAACATTTGCACCTGAGAAAACACAAATGATGATGATCTCTAGGCACCATGATGGTAATGCTGGTGCAGTAGTAAGGATGAATGGGACGATGTTGGCACCTGGGGAAGAAGTTGATATCCTTGGGGTGAAATTTGACTCCAAACTAACCATGAAGAACCATGTTGTAAATCTTGCAAACAAGGCAGCGAGGAAGCTTACAGCAGTTCGCCGTATCTCGCATCTGCTTGACAGTAGGGGTTGCAAGATTCTGTACGAGGCACAAGTATGCTCACACTTTGAGTATGCTCCACTTTCTTGGTTTGCCTGCCCCCCCCCCTCTCATCTGCGACTGCTTGACAGAGTAGAAAACAGAACACGACGTCTCATCTCTCGCCTGGACCCATCCTGGATAGATCTGTCATTTCAGCAGAGCCTTCAACATAGGAGGGATGTGGGTGGCCTTACTGTTATGTACAAGGCCAATATTGTCAAAGTACCACACTTGGATCCACTTCGAGGACAGCGTGAAACAAGCTTTTATGCCACAAGACGGGCAGAAAGCAGCAATTTCACTCTGGCTGTACCCTTCTCCAGAACATCACTTCATCTGAGATCCTATATACCCAGGATGACTCGAGTATGGAACACATTCGTACAGTATAATGATGTCAACGAGATTAAGTCAGTTGATCACATGAAAATGCTGGCCCACAGATGGCCCACAGCTGGCCCACAGATGGCTCATAGCTGGCCCACAGATAGCTCACAGCTGGCCCACAGATGGCTCCAACTTCATCCTGTTTCTTACTTGTATGTCTCATAACAATCAAAATACTTTCAAATGAGCTGATGTAGGTAACAGCTCTTAGCTTGTCAATAAAGTTATGGTGACTCACGAAATCGTAATGACACGATTGCAAACAAACCATACCACGGGTGGGGTTTGAACCCGCGGCCAGAGAGTTAGGGATTCTTAACCTAACCTTGTCAAACCCTGTGTAAAATAAAAGAAAAGAAAAAGACGAAGCTATCGACCACTAGACGCCCTGAGACTCTCTCATAAATTTTCCTTTCCATCAGACTATTGCTGTCAGCGTCCACACACACCAGAATCTCCCATCATCATTATCATCAGCATCGTAGTCTCTGGGAAGCATTAAATCAGTAAGGGGTGTGGGAGTGGACCGTGCAGCTTGAGAGTAGGATAGCGCCAGTTCCTTGAATCAAGAACCCTACCCAAGGCACCACCAGCCTTCAAAGGCCTTCTATAATGAATTAGTTGTTATTTTCCTCCTTTCCTTCTTTATCCTCCTCCTCCTCCTCCTTATCCTCCTCCTCCCCCTCCTCCTCCTCATCCTCCTCCTCCTCATCCTCCTCCTCCTCATCCTCCTCCTCATTCCTTCTCGAAATGGTAACAAACGCTTATATGTCAAAAAACTCACGTTTAAGAACCTTCAGAGGATTGGGTATAAAGAACCCTGGAACCCACCAGGATGGAGCCCACCAGGATGGAACCCACCAGGATGGAGCCCACCAGGATGGAACCCACCAGGATGGAACCCATCAGGATGGAACCCACCAGGATGGAACCCATCAGGATGGAACCCATCAGGATGGAACCCATCAGGATGGAACCCATCAGGATGGAACCCATCAGGATGGAACCCACCAGGATGGAACCCACCAGGATGGAACCCATCAGGATGGAACCCATCAGGATGGAACCCATCAGGATGGAACCCATCAGGATGGAACCCACCAGGATGGAACCCATCAGGATGGAACCCATCAGGATGGAACCCATCAGGATGGAACCCATCAGGATGGAACCCATCAGGATGGAACCCACCAGGATGGAACCCATCAGGATGGAACCCATCAGGATGGAACCCATCAGGATGGAACCCACCAGGATGGAACCCACCAGGATGGAACCCATCAGGATGGAACCCATCAGGATGGAACCCATCAGGATGGAACCCATCAGGATGGAACCCATCAGGATGGAACCCATCAGGATGGAACCCATCAGGATGGAACCCACCAGGATGGAACCCACCAGGATGGAACCCATCAGGATGGAACCCATCAGGATGGAACTCATCAGGATGGAACCTACCAGGATGGAACCCACCAGGATGGAACCCATCAGGATGGAACCTACCAGGATGGAACCCACCAGGATGGAACCCATCAGGATGGAACCCATCAGGATGGAACCCATCAGGATGGAACCCACCAGGATGGAACCCACCAGGATGGAACCCATCAGGATGGAACCCATCAGGATGGAACCCATCAGGATGGAACCCATCAGGATGGAACCCATCAGGATGGAACCCACCAGGATGGAACCCACCAGGATGGAACCCATCAGGATGGAACCCATCAGGATGGAACCCATCAGGATGGAACCTACCAGGATGGAACCCACCAGGATGGAACCCATCAGGATGGAACCCATCAGGATGGAACCCATCAGGATGGAACCCATCAGGATGGAACCCATCAGGATGGAACCCATCAGAATGGAACCCACCAGGATGGAACCCACCAGGATGGAACCCACCAGCGAGGAGCCCACTAGGAGGGAACCCACCAGCAGCCAACACACACAGAGGCTCCTCTTAGCAAATTAACTGGGGCTCCTGTGGGAGGCGGCTTGAAGAACGACCTTCCAGGAGAACTGTACAAGAACTCCTGACCTTATCAGACAAATGGTAGCTAAGAACCGGTGTTTAATTGTGATAAGTGAGTCTACACACACACACACACACACACACACACACACACACACACACACACACACACACACACACACACACACACACACACACACACACACACACACACACACAAACACACACTGCCAGGAGAAATCAGTACTAACAAGGAGTCCCTGGCGTTGTTCGTCTTGGAAATTTACAATGACAAAAGCTTTCCGTTTCAAGTCTCGATTTTTGCTCTCCTTTTCTTCAGGGCTTCAGAGTGTCCCTGAAAGGGGCGAGCTGTCATCTTGGCAAGTCTCCTGTCTATCAGCTGAAACCTGGTAGGTATTAGACGCTCCACTGAAAGGGTGTGTGATGGGAGGGAAGGTGGAAAAGGCGGCTTGAGAGATAGTGGAGGAGGAAGAGGAGGAAGAGGAAGAAGAGGAGGAAGAGGAAGAAGAGGAGGAAGAGGAGAAAGAGGAGGAAGATGAGGAAGAGGAGGAAGAGGAGGAAGAGGAAAAAGAGGAGGAAGAGGAGGCAGGAGAAACTTTTCAAGAGTCGAGAAAGCTAAGGAAAGAGATGTCACGTACAAGACGATGAACGGGAAGTAGACTGCCTGATGTCAGCTGGAAGGAGCCTGATGTCAGCTGGAGGGGGCCTGATGTCAGCTGGAGAGGGCCTGATGTCAGCTGGAATGAGACTGCCTGATGTCAGCTGGAAGGAGCCTGACGTCAGCTGGAAGAAGCCTGATGTCAGCTGGAAGGAGGCAGATGTCAGCTGGAAGGAGACTGTCTGATGTCAGCTGAAAGGAGCCTGATGTCAGCTGGAAGGAGCCTGATGTCAGCTGGAAGAAGCTGATGCCAGCTGGAAGGAGACAGAAGTCAGCTGGAAGGAGACAGATGTCAGCTGGAGGGAGACTGCCTGATGTCAGCTGAAAGGAGCCTGACGTCAGCTGGAAGGAACCTGATGTCAGCTGGAAGAAGCCTGATGTCAGCTGGAAGGAGACAGATGTCAGCTGGAAAAAGCCTGATGTCAGCTGGAAGGAGCCTGATGTCAGCTGGAAAAAGCCTGATGTCAGCTGAAAGGAGCCTGATATCAGTTGGAAGGAGGCTGCCTGATGTCAGCTGGAAGAAGCCTGATGTCAGCTGAAAGGAGCCTGATGTCAGCTGGAATGAGACTGCCTGATGTCAGCTGGAAGAAGCCTGATGCCAGCTGGAAGGAGACAGATGTCAGCTGGAAGGAGACAGATGTCAGCTGGAAGGAGACTGTCTGATGTCAGCTGAAAGGAGCCTGATGTCAACTGGAAGGAGCCTGATGCCAGCTGGAAGAAGCCGATGCCAACTGGAAGGAGACAGATGTCAGCTGGAAGGAGACAGATGTCAGCTGGAGGGAGACTGCCTGATGCCAGCTGAAAGGAGCCTGACGTCAACTGGAAGGAACCTGATGTCAGCTGGAAGAAGCCTGATGTCAGCTGGAAGGAGACAGATGTCAGCTGGAAGGAGACTGCCTGATGTCAGCTGGAAGGAGCCTGATGTCAGCTGGAAGGAGCCTGATGTCAGCTGGAAGAAGCCTGATGTCAGCTGAAAGGAGCCTGATGTCAGCTGGAAGGAGGCTGATGTCAGCTGGAATGAGACTGCCTGATGTCAGCTGGAAGAAGCCTGATGCCAGCTGGAAGGAGACAGATGTCAGCTGGAAGGAGACAGATGTCAGCTGGAAGGAGACAGATGTCAGCTGGAGGGAGACTGCCTGATGTCAGCTGAAAGGAGCCTGACGTCAGCTGGAAGGAACCTGATGCCAGCTGGAAGAAGCCTGATGTCAGCTGGAAGGAGACAGATGTCAGCTGGAAGGAGACTGCCTGATGTCAGCTGGAAGGAGCCTGATGTCAGCTGGAAGGAGCCTGATGTCAGCTGGAAGAAGCCTGATGTCAGCTGAAAGGAGCCTGATGTCAGCTGGAAGGAGGCTGCCTGATGTCAGCTGAAAGGAGCCTGATGTCAGCTGGAAGGAGCCTGATGTCAGCTGGAAGGAGTCTGATGTCAGCTGGAAGGAGTCTGATGTCAGCTGGAAGGAGTCTGATGTCAGCTGGAAGGAGTCTGATGTCAGCTGGAAGGAGCCTGATGTCAGCTGGAAGGAGCCTGATGTCAGCTGGAAGGAGACTGCCTGATGCCAACTTCCTGGATGGGCAAAATCAAGGCCAAGGACTGAGTGAGCGCCCCGCGCTATAACAGTCAACACCAGAGGTACTAACACTCTGCTGCCTCTACCTGGACGAGGAGGCAATACAAGACCAAGCCATACCAAAGATACCAGCACCACCCAGGTAGACCAAACTCTCATGTCACTGGAGCTTCAGGTCCCTGCCTCTGAAGCGTCAGGTCCCTGCCTCTGAAGCGTCAGGCCCCTGCCTCTGAAGCGTCAGGTCTCTGCCTCTGAAGCGTCAGGTCCCTGCCTCTGAAGCGTCAGGCCCCTGCCTCTGAAGCGTCAGGTCTCTGCCTCTGAAGCGTCAGGTCCCTGCCTCTGAAGCGTCAGGTCCCTGCCTCTGAAGCGTCAGGTCCCTGCCTCTGGAGCGTCAGGTCCCTGCCTCTGGAGCGTCAGGTCCCTGCCTCTGAAGCGTCAGGTCCCTGCCTCTGGAGCGTCAGGTCCCTACTTCTGGAGCTTCAGGTCCCTGCCTCTGGAGCTTCAGGTCCCTGCCTCTGAAGCGTCAGGTCCCTGCCTCTGGAGCTTCAGGTCCCTGCCTCTGGAGCTTCAGGTCCCTGCCTCTGGAGTTTCAGGTCCCTGTCTCTGAAGCGTCAGGTCCCTGCCTCTGGAGCTTCAGGTCTCAGTCTCTGAAGCGTCAGGTCCCTGCCTCTGAAGCTTCAGGTCCCTGTCTCTGGAGCTTCAGGTCCCTGCCTCTTGAACTTCAAGTCCCTGTCTCTGGAGCTTCAGGTCCCTGCCTCTGGAGCTTCAGGTCCCTGCCTCTGGAGCGTCAGGTCCCTGCCTCTGAAGCGTCAGGTCCCTGCCTCTGAAGCGTCAGGTCCCTGCCTCTGGAGCGTCAGGTCTCTACCTCTGGAGCTTCAGGTCCCTGCCTCTGAAGCGTCAGGGCCCTGCCTCTGGCGCTTCAAGTCCCTGCCTCTGGAGCTTCAGGTCCCTGCCTCTGGAGCGTCAGGTCTCTACCTCTGGAGCTTCAGGTCCCTGCCTCTGAAGCGTCAGGGCTTTGCCTCTGGAGCTTCAGGTCCCTGCCTCTGGAGCGTCAGGTCCCTGCCTCTGGAGCGTCAGGTCCCTGCCTCTGGAGCTTCAGGTCCCTGCCTCTGGAGCTTCAGGTCCCTGCCTCTGGAGCTTCAGGTCCCTGCCTCTGGAGCGTCAGGTCCCTGCCTCTGGAGCTTCAGGTCCCTGCCTCTGGAGCTTCAGGTCCCTGCCTCTGGAGCGTCAGGTCCCTGCCTCTGGAGCTTCAGGTCCCTGCCTCTGGAGCTTCAGGTCCCTGCCTCTGGAGCTTCAGGTCCCTGCCTCTGGAGCTTCAGGTCCCTGCCTCTGGAGCTTCAGGTCCCTGCCTCTGGAGCTTCAGGTCCCTGCCTCTGGAGCTTCAGGTCCCTGCCTCTGGAGCTTCAGGTCCCTGCCTCTGGAGCTTCAGGTCCCTGCCTCTGGAGCTTCAGGTCCCTGCCTCTGGAGCTTCAGGTCCCTGCCTCTGGAGCTTCAGGTCCCTGCCTCTGGAGCTTCAGGTCCCTGCCTCTGGAGCTTCAGGTCCCTGCCCTCTTCCTAAAAACGTATACACAAACACCATCAAAAGCTATTCGTTATTCGCCTGCAAAAGTAAAGAACCTCAGCTGCTGAGGTATATCTTTTCGCCTGACTGAGAGCATTAACGAGGCAGGGAACACGACTGCCACCAACAAGACGACGACTACCACTAACGAGACAACTAGACTGAGGAACTGATTGGGTAGCAAAGGTGCGCATCCCTCCTGCACGACAACCTGATCCAGTAGACACAGCCGTGTACACAACGACAAGTGTTACTGGCAGGTGTGCTTGAGAAACACTTGTTGCTAGACACACCTTAACAGACCACAGAACGGGTGGTAGTCTCAAAAATCCAGGTCTAAAATAAAGTGGGAGTTGTCACAGTTGCTTTTTACTGATGATGCTGTGCTTTTGGTATTCCCTAAAGGGAAGTTGAAGAAGTTGATGGAGAAGATTGGCATAGTATGTAAAAGAAGGAAATTAAAAGTGAACGTAGGAAAGAGCAAGGTGATGAGGATAGCAAAAAAATAGGAAAAATAAAGATTGGATATCAGTTTAGAGAGGAAGGGAGTATGGATGAAGTGAATGTGCTCAGATATTTGTGTTGTTACGATATTTGTCTTGTTACGATCTCGGGAGTCACGAGTTACAATCTCTGTATACATAACGTTCCGCTCCAGATAAAACTCTTCCAAGAGCGAAACGTAGTCTAATTTCCCCACTAATAGCGAGAGCGCGTCAGGCACAGAGAGAGGGGCAGAGAGGAGCACCACAGAGAGAGAGAGAGAAAGAGAGAGAGTCAGGCATCCGGCGAACTAAAGACCCAAACACTGCAGTGTATTCCACTGACGGTTCACTGAATCCAGACATCAAACGTGCACCAGGCGGAGTCTATTACGACGGACAATGAAGGAATTGGAGGCTCCCTGACCACTGTTCAATTCTGCAAGCCATGTTATTGGCACTTGCAGCCAGCATTAAGTTAGCCTTCACAACACCATCAGCAGTACTGGATTCCTCAAGGGAGATCTCCATCACTGCTCTACAGTCACTGCTACGCGGTGACGAAGCGACGCCTTACGTTTCCCTTAACAAGATCTTCTCAGACACAGCCTCTAGTAGCCTGTGTCTGAGTTATATAACACGGGGCATGGGAGGTAATCAAGTACTGTCCCTGAAAGAGGAAGGGTACCGTGATGTTTTTGTCCATCCCGATGTTATGGTCCATCCAGATGTTTGGATTAGTCCAGATCTTTGGATAAGTCCAGATGTTTGAGTCCATCCCGATGTTTGGGTCCATCCAGATGTTTGGGTCAGTCCAGATGTTTGGGTCAGTCCAGAAGCGTCCTCTCTCATGACTCAGACTAACATCATAACGCTTCCATTCAATACTAAGACCCAGACAGCTGGAAACTGTCAGTAACATCTGGCCACATATATTCATTGCTTGTTCCTTGGATATACCACCAGAACCTAGGATGAGTAAAGAAAATATTGAACTACAAGTATTGAATGAGAGTCAGCCAGGGAGGCACTTTTGTCCCGTCAGTATTTTATACCATTTATTTCCATGACTGTGAGATACTGACCTATTTATTTTCATTGTTTTTTGGCCTCTGACAGGATTGATGCTCATTTCCTTCTGTTTTATGTACACCCAAAATGACAGGTATATCTTGCTAACTTCTGCCGGCATTTACGATTGTATATACATGGGTTTACTTTCTTAGAGGTAGCTGGTCGAGGGGTTAGCGCACTGGCCTGTGAGTTTGAAAACTTAATTGTCTCAGGTTTAAACCATCACCCGGTCACTGATTTACTTTCAGGCGTTATTATGACGGTTCTCAAATCTGGAATATTTCTTTTCCGACCTAGGACGTCTAGTTCCTGAGACCGGACCTTGGGGAGGATAATCCTAGGAAATACTGACAGAATAACGGATATTGCTAAGAGATAGCAAGGGGAGAGACAGTTTTATAGAGGGGAGAGATATCCTGTTAATAATTCTCATACAAGAGGGAGCTCAACGTTGTTAAAACGATATCTAGGAAGCTGTTATAGCTCCTGAACCCACTGTGTAATACTGAGCGATATCCCCACTGCCCCTCTCCTGTCTCACGTCTCATCCTGACAGATTTCATTAACTTATGTATGAGATTCATGCTGTATGATGGACTGTGACAGGAAAAATCACAGCTGCCTTCTGTTCCCCCCTGTGTGATGCTCGTGTGCAGTGAGAGGAGCTAGGCACTGCTAGGTTGTTCCCAGTGGTGGTCAGAAACAACACCACCACCACCGAGACACCACCACAACCACAAGTACCACCACCACCAGCCACAACTACCACCACCACCAACCACAACTACCACCACCACCAATCACAACTACCACCACCACCACCACAACTACCACTACCACAACTACTACCAACACCAACCACAACTACCCCCACCACAACCACAACTACCACCACCACAACCCCAACTACCACCACAACCAACCACAACCACCACCACCACCAACCACAACTACCGCCACCACCAACCACCTCCCTACACCACAAACACACCCATACTGCATCAACTTAGCATAGTGGGTAATAACCCCCTCCTCTCTCTCTCTCTCTCTCTCTCCCTCTCTCTCTCTCTCTCTCTCTCTCTCTCTCTCTCTCTCTCTCTCTCTCTCTCTCTCTCTTATCACATCCATCATTCACATCACAACATATATATTCTCTATCTTTTATCGTTACTCCTTTCGTTACCTCTCCTTCATTTTCCCATCCCTTCCTTCCTCCTCCTCCCTCCCCATCACACATAAACACAACCATTCACACTAACCGGAATATTATTCAGGCACGAGAGAGAGTGTGACTTGCTTGCTATTGCTCTTAATTGAAGGAAGATAAGTGGGCTATTTAAGTCTGGAAGCTGACATCTATGGCCAGGATATGTCAGCAGGAACACCAGCAGTACTAGTGGGAGCTGACATCCAACACTGTTAGTGGAAGCTGACATCCAGCAGTGTTAGTGGAAGCTGACATCCAGCAGTGTTAGTGGAAGCTGACATCCAGCAGTGTTAGTGGAAGCTGACATCCAGCACTGTTAGTGGAAGCTGACATCCAGCAGTGTTAGTGGAAGCTGACGTCCAGCAGTGTTAGTGGAAGCTGACATCCAGCACTGTTAGTGGAAGCTGACATCCAGCACTGTTAGTGGAAGCTGACATCCAGCAGTGTTAGTGGAAGCTGACATCCAGCAGTGTTAGTGGAAGCTGACATCCAGCAGTGTTAGTGGAAGCTGACATCCAGCAGTGTTAGTGGAAGCTGACATCCAGCAGTGTTAGTGGAAGCTGACATCCAGCAGTGTTAGTGGAAGCTGACATCCAGCACTGTTAGTGGAAGCTGACATCCAGCAGTGTTAGTGGAAGCTTACATCCAGCAGTGTTAGTGGAAGCTGACATCCAGCAGTGTTAGTGGAAGCTGACATCCAGCACTGTTAGTGGAAGCTGACATCCAGCAGTGTTAGTGGATGCTGACATTCAGCAGTGTTAGTGGAAGCTGACATCCAGCACTGTTAGTGGAAGCTGACATCCAGCAGTGTTAGTGGAAGCTGACATTCAGCAGTGTTAGTGGAAGCTGACATCCAGCACTGTTAGTGGAAGCTGACATCCAGCAGTGTTAGTGGAAGCTGACATCCAGCAGTGTTAGTGGAAGCTGGCATCCAGCAGTGTTAGTGGAAGCTGACATCCAGCACTGTTAGTGGAAGCTGACATCCAGCAGTGTTAGTGGAAGCTGACATCCAGCAGTGTTAGTGGAAGCTGACATTCAGCAGTGTTAGTGGAAGCTGACATCCAGCAGTGTTAGTGGAAGCTGACATCCAGCAGTGTTAGTGGAAGCTGACATCCAGCACTTAGTGGAAGCTGACATCCAGCAGTGTTAGTGGAAGCTGACATCCAGCACTGTTAGTGGAAGCTGACATCCAGCACTGTTAGTGGAAGCTGACATCCAGCAGTGTTAGTGGAAGCTGACATCCAGCAGTGTTAGTGGAAGCTGACATCCAGCACTGTTAATGGAAGCTGACATCCAGCAGTGTTAGTGGAAGCTGACATCCAGCAGTGTTAGTGGAAGCTGACATCCAGCAGTGTTAGTGGAAGCTGACATCCAGCACTGTTAGTGGAAGCTGACATCCAGCAGTGTTAGTGGAAGCTGACATCCAGCACTGTTAATGGAAGCTGACATCCAGCACTGTTAGTGGAAGCTGAGAGTCAAGGTTCTGCACTAGGGAGCTGGTACCTACTTATCACGTACTACATCAGACAGCTGGTACCTACTTATTATTATTATTATTATTATTATTATTATTATTATTATTATTATTATTAGTAGTAGTAGTAGTAGTAGTAGTAGTAGTAGTAGTAGTAGTAGTAGTAGTAGTAGTAGTAGTAGTAGTAGTAGTAGTAGTAGTAGTAGTAGTAGTAGTAGTAGTAGTAGTAGTAGTAGTAGTAATATAGTCAAAGTAAGCGCTAAATCCGTAATATTTATTCAGTAATCGTATTGATTCACCTAATGTTAAACTGTGTGACAGATTGCGGGACTGATTACCTCCTCATCTCCCACTGTTCGCTGTACTGGACTGAAGAAGCAACTGGTTAGCGAAACATTACCGGAATCAAAGATACCCAAATGTTGAACAGGTGTCTCATTCATCTCACAACACTGGTCACAGACGTAGCCGGAGTGTAAACATCTGCCTGTTTATGTGTCCAGGAGACTCTGCTGCAGTGACCTGGCGACCTGGCAGGTATCTGGAGTTTCTGGTCATAAGTCTGACCTTCAAGTTGCATGTGCTGCAAAACTCATTAAAGTCATCCCTAGCTGTTTAAGTGAATCCACTTGCAACATACGATCTGTGGCATTATAGAATATTTGTTATGCTTCTAAAAGTATACTTGAGAGAAGTATACCCTCTCTCTCTCACTCTCTCTCTCTCTCACACACTCTCTCTCTCTCTCTCTCCTTCCTCTCAACCTTATTAATGAAAATAAGATAACATTTATTAAGCAAATTTCCTAAATTTGCTTGTAACAGATAAGTGAACTATAGTTATATAACCAGATGTTCTCCTGTTAACCCTTTTGGGGCCTAGTTCCTAGGCCTATTGTGAATCCATATGTTCTTGTGCTACCATCCACAGGATGGATATGAGGTACACAATAAACTAGCCACTACCATCCACAGGATGGATATGAGGTACACAATAAACTAGCACTACCATCCACAGGATGGATATGAGGTACACAATAAACTAGCCACTTCGGTGGCAAATTCAAAAAATCTAAATCTCTGATGCGGACCGTGGTCCACAGACCGCCATCGGAAGCAATGATCTAGTGGAATGCTGCAGCTGAGGGTCTCTAGTGATTTGGAGACCTTCCAGCTCTTGGTCTCTAGTGGTCTGGAAGATCTTCCAGTTCTTGGTCTCCAGTGGTCTGGAAGACCTTACAGTTCTTGGTTTCCAGTTGTCTGAAAAACCCTCCACTTCCTGGTCTCCAATGGTTCGAAGACCTTCCAATTTCTGGTCTCCAGTGGTCTGGAAGACCTTCCAGTTTCTGGTCTCCAGTAGTCTGGAAGACCTTCCAGTTCTTGGTCTCTAGTGGTCTGGAAGACCTTCCAGTTCTTGGTTTCCAATGGTATGGAAGACCTTCCAGTTCTTGTTCTCCGGTGGTCTCCACGAAAAGAGGTCTGGAAGACCTTCCAGTTTTGGAAGACCAGGTTCTTGCGGACCCCCGATGCCATTCCCAGAGAAAGAAAAAACGTCGTAAACGGAATTTTTGGGCTAAACTTCTCTGTTGGAAATTGATCAAACATCGCCAAGAGGAATTAATAAACGGTGTCAGGGCCTTTGTGGACCCAACTCTGAAACCTTCAACCCTAAATTTTGTTCCAAACTTCGGTGTTATGAGATTTTGGGTGACGATGGGTATCCTGTTCAGCTTCGAGTGACAGAAGAATGGGTGTGGGATGTGGGTGTGGGTGTGGGTGTGTATGTGGGGTGTGTGGTGTGAGTGTGTGGGTAAAGAGACGGGGAGATAGACAGGAGGGCATAGATACTTGAATATATAGAGAGGAGGGCAGGGATACCTGACTCTATAGACAGGAAGGCAGGGATATCTGAATCTATAGACAGGATGGCAGGGATACCTGACTCTATAGACAGGATGGCAGGGATACATGACTCTATAGACAGGAGGGTAGGTATACCTGACTCTATAGGCAGGAGGGAAAGGATACCTGACTCTATAGACAGGAGGGCAGGGATACCTGACTATAAACAGGAGGGCAGTGATAACCGACTCCACAGACAGGAGGTCAGGGATACCTGACTCAAATAGACAGGAGGGCAGGGATACCTAACTCTATAGACAGGAGGGCAGGGATAACCGAGTCTATAGACAGGAGGGCAGGGATACCTGACTCTATAGACAGGAGGGCAGGGATACTCTTAGCCTGGGCTGATTAAGTGTGACAGATCCTGTGTCTGGTGGTAGCTGGCTGCCTCATTCCATTAGCTTCATCAGATCATCAATGAACCATGAATCAGATCATCAATGAACCATGAATCTGAATGACGTGCATCAGGCACTGCACACACAGAGTGGAACACAGGGCTTCGGGGATCCCCGCTCATCAAGTGGGCTCCTGGAAGGATATTTTTAAGACTGATGGAGAACTTCAATTACAATCCTGTGTTGACCCATAAGGTAACAATCTGTGAAGGTAAATACTAGGAGTTTTATCTGGTGAGGTGGCACAAGTGCCTCTCTCTCTCTCTCTCTCTCTCTCTCTCTCTCTCTCTCTCTCTCTCTCTCTCTCTCTCTCTCTCTCTCTCTGGGAAGGATGCAAGGGAGACATGGATACAGTGAGATGAGATTAGGTTAATTTTAGATAGGTAATGAGGATCCCTAGCAAGGAGATCATCCGGCATGCAACACTGACAAGAGTTGCAGTTGGCGGCTCCGCTAACATTACCAAGTATGGGGCATGTTAAATGATCTCATTACATATATATATATATATATATATATATATATATATATATATATATATATATATATATATATATATATATATATATATATATATATATATATATATATATATACATATATATATATATATACATATATATATATATATATATACATATATATATACATATATATATATATACACATACACACACACACACATATATATATATATATATATATATATATATATATATATATATATATATATATATATATATATATATACATATATATATATATATATATATATATATATATATATATATAAATATATATATATATATATATATATATATATATATATATATATATATACATATTTGTACAGGTAGTTAAGTCATGTATAATAAAGTAAGAGAACCTGGCTAGTTTACTGTTGGTCTCAGGTGGTGTAGTCTCACTAGTCATTTATTAACGGATGTTTTCTGTTGCTTACAAACAGTGTTCGCCTGTGAACAAAGGCAGTGAAGTATAGCACATCTTTTGTTCCACTGTTTTGTTCAACTTGCATTTTACTGCTGTACGTGTCCTTGTTTCACTCTGACACTGAATGTACGTGTCCTTGTTTCACTCTGACACTGAATATACTGATTTATTTAATGTGTCTGGGCTACTGGGAGGAGGAGGAGGAGGAGGAGTAGTAGGAGGAGGAGGAGGAGGAGGAGGAGGAGGAGAGGGACAAGGAACAGCGTGACCAGGAAGAGGGAAAGGGGACAAAGGAAGAGGGAAAGGGGACAAAGAAAGAGGGAAAGGTGACAAAGGAAGAGGGAAAGGGGACAAAGGAAGAGGGAAAGGGGACAAAGAAAGAGGGAAAGGTGACAAAGGAAGAGGGAAAGGGGACAAAGGAAGAGGGAAAGGGGACAAAGGAAGAGGGAAAGGGGACAAAGGAAGAGGGAAAGGGGACAAAGAAAGAGGGAAAGGTGACAAAGGAAGAGGGAAAGGGGACAAAGGGAGAGGGAAAGGAGACAAAGGAAGAGGGAAAGGGGACAAAGAAAGAGGGAAAGGGGACAAAGGAAGAGGGAAAGGGGACAAAGGAAGAGGGAAAGGTGACAAAGGAAGAGGGAAAGGGGACAAAGGAAGAGGGAAAGGGGACAAAGAAAGAGGGAAAGGTGACAAAGGAAGAGGGAAAGGGGACAAAGGAAGAGGGAAAGGGGACAAAGGGAGAGGGAAAGGAGACAAAGGAAGAGGGAAAGGGGACAAAGGGAGAGGGAAAGGTGACAAAGGAAGAGGGAAAGGGGACAAAGGGAGAGGGAAAGGAGACAAAGGAAGAGGGAAAGGGGACAAAGGAAGAGGGAAAGGGGACAAAGGAAGAGGGAAAGGGGACAAAGGAAGAGGGAAAGGGGACAAAGGAAGAGGGAAAGGGGACAAAGAAAGAGGGAAAGGTGACAAAGGAAGAGGGAAAGGGGACAAAGGAAGAGGGAAAGGGGACAAAGGAAGAGGGAAAGGGGACAAAGAAAGAGGGAAAGGGGACAAAGGAAGAGGGAAAGGGGACAAAGAAAGAGGGAAAGGTGACAAAGGAAGAGGGAAAGGGGACAAAGAAAGAGGGAAAGGGGACAAAGGAAGAGGGAAAGGGGACAAAGGAAGAGGGAAAGGGGACAAAGGAAGAGGGAAAGGGGACAAAGAAAGAGGGAAAGGGGACAAAGGAAGAGGGAAAGGGGACAAAGAAAGAGGGAAAGGGGACAAAGGAAGAGGGAAAGGGGACAAAGAAAGAGGGAAAGGGGACAAAGGAAGAGGGAAAGGGGACAAAGGGACAAGGTAGAGGAAACGACGACTTTGTAAATTGGATCGGCCATTCTTTGTGTTTCTTAGTGTGAGGTGTGTCTCTAAAGTAGGTTAAGGTGATGGTGGTAGTAGTGGTGGTGTTGGTAGTTGTGGTGGTGGTGGTAGTTGTGATGGTGGTGGTAGATGTGATGGTGGTAGTAGTGATAACTGGTGATGGTGGTAGTTGTGGTGGTGTTGGTAGTTGTGGTGGTGGTGGTAGATGTGATGGTGGTAGTAGTGATAACTGGTGATGGTGGTAGTTGTGGTGGTGTTGGTAGTTGTGGTGGTGGTGGTAGATGTGATGGTGGTAGTAGTGATAACTGGTGATGGTGGTAGTTGTGGTGGTGTTGGTAGTTGTGGTGGTGGTGGTAGATGTGATGGTGGTAGTAGTGATAACTGGTGATGGTGGTAGTTGTGGTGGTGTTGGTAGTTGTGGTGGTGGTGGTAGATGTGATGGTGGTAGTAGTGATAACTGGTGATGGTGGTAGTTGTGGTGGTGTTGGTAGTTGTGGTGGTGGTGGTAGATGTGATGGTGGTAGTAGTGATAACTGGTGATGGTGGTAGTTGTGGTGGTGTTGGTAGTTGTGATGGTGGTGGTAGATGTGATGGTGGTAGTAGTGATAACTGGTGATGGTGGTAGTTGTGGTGGTGTTGGTAGTTGTGGTGGTGGTGGTAGATGTGATGGTAGTAGTGATAACTGGTGATGGTGGTAGTTGTGGTGGTGGTGGTAGTTGTGGTGGTGGTAGTTGTGGTGGTGGTGGTAGTTGTGGTGGTGGTGGTAGTTGTGATGGTGATAGTAGTGGTAACTGGTGATGGTGGTAGTTGTGGTGGTGGTGGTGGTGGTAGCTGTGCTGGTGCTAGTAGTGATAACTGGTGATGGTGGTAGTAGTGGTAACTGGTGATGGTGGTAGTTGTGGTGGTGGTAGTTGTGATGGTGGTAGTTGTGATGGTAGTTGTGATGGTGATAGTTGTGATGGTGGTAGTTGTGATGGTGGTAGTAGTGGTAACTGGTGGTGGTGGTAGTTGTGGTGGTGGTGGTAGATGTGATGGTGGTAGTAGTGATAACTGGTGATGGTGGTAGTTGTGGTGGTGGTGGTAGTTGTGGTGGTGGTAGTTGTGGTGGTGGTGGTAGTTGTGGTGGTGGTGGTAGTTGTGGTGGTGGTGGTGGTAGTTGTGATGGTGGTAGTAGTGGTAACTGGTGATGGTGGTAGTTGTGGTGGTGGTGGTAGTTGTGGTGGTGGTGGTAGCTGTGATGGTTGTAGTAGTGATAACTGGTGATGGTGGTAGTAGTGGTAACTGGTGATGGTGGTAGTTGTGGTGGTGTTGGTAGTTGTGGTGGTGGTGGTAGTTGTGATGGTGGTAGTAGTGGTAACTGGTGATGGTGATAGTTGTGATGGTGGTAGTTGTGATGGTGGTAGTTGTGATGGTGGTAGTTGTGATGGTGGTAGTAGTGGTAACTGGTGGTGGTGGTAGTTGTGGTGGTGTTGGTAGTTGTGGTGGTGGTGGTAGTTGTGATGGTGGTAGTAGTGGTAACTGGTGATGGTGGTAGTAGTGGTAACTGGTGATGGTGGTAGTTGTGATGGTGGTAGTAGTGGTAACTGGTGATGGTGGTAGTTGTGATGGTGGTAGTAGTGGTAACTGGTGATGGTGGTAGTTGTGGTGGTGTTGGTAGTTGTGGTGGTAGACACTGCAAGGCTCCAGGCGGACATCAACCAAATCTTTCAATGGGCTGCAGAAAACAATATGAAGTTCAACGATGAGAAATTTCAATTACTCAGATATGGTAAACACGAGGAAATTAAATCTTCATCAGAGTACAAAACAAATTCTGGCCACAAAATAGAGCGAAACACCAACGTCAAAGACCTGGGAGTGATCATGTCGGAGGATCTCACCTTCAAGGACCATAACATTGTATCAATCGCATCTGCTAGAAAAATGACAGGATGGATAATGAGAACCTTCAAAATTAGGGATGCCAAGCCCATGATGACACTCTTCAGGTCACTTGTTCTATCTAGGCTGGAATATTGCTGCACACTAACAGCACCTTTCAAGGCAGGTGAAATTGCTGACCTAGAAAATGTACAGAGAACTTTCACGGCGCGCATAACGGAGATAAAACACCTCAATTACTGGGAGCACTTGAGGTTCCTAAACCTGTATTCCCTGGAATGCAGGAGGGAGAGATACATGATTATATACACCTGGAAAATCCTAGAGGGACTAGTACCGAACTTGCACACGAAAATCACTCACTACGAAAGCAAAAGACTTGGCAGACGATGCAACATCCCCCCAATGAAAAGCAGGGGTGTCACTAGCACGTTAAGAGACCATACAATAAGTGTCAGGGGCCCGAGACTGTTCGACTGCCTCCCAGCATACATAAGGGGGATTACCAACAGACCCCTGGCAGTCTTCAAGCTGGCACTGGACAAGCACCTAAAGTCGGTTCATGACCAGCCGGGCTGTGGTTCGTACGTTGGTTTGCGTGTAGCCAGCAGCAACAGCCTGGTTGATCAGGCTCTGAACCACCAGGAGGCCTGGTCACAGACCGGCCGCGGGGGCGTTGACCCCCAGAACTCTCTCCAGGTAAACTCCAGTAGTGGTAAATGGTGATGGTGGTAGTTGTGATGGTGGTAGTAGTGGTAACTGGTGATGGTGGTAGTTGTGGTGGTGGTGGTAGTTGTGGTGGTGGTAGTTGTGGTGGTGGTGGTAGTGGTAACTGGGGATGGTGGTAGTTGTGATGGTGGTGGTAGTTGTGGTGGTGATGGTAGTTGTGATGGTTGTAGTAGTGGCAACTGGAGATGGTGGTAGTTGTGGTGGTGGTAATTGTGATGGTGGTGGTATATGTGATGGTGGTAGTAGTGGTAACTGGTGATGGTGGTAGTTGTGGTGGTGGTGGTAGTTGTGGTGGTGGTAGTTGTGGTGGTGGTGGTAGTGGTAACTGGGGAAGGTGGTAGTTGTGATGGTGGTGGTGGTGATGGTAGTTGTGATGGTGGTAGTAGTGGCAACTGGAGATGGTGGTAGTTGTGGTGGTGGTAGGTGTTGTGGTGGTAGTTGTGGTGGTGGTGGTAGATAGGATGGTGGTAGTAGTGGTAACTGGTGATGGTGGTAGTTGTGGTGGTGGTGGCAGTTGTGGTGGTGGTGGTAGTGGTAACTGGTGATGGTGGTAGTTGTGGTGGTGGTAGTTGTGGTGGTGGTGGTAGTTGTGATGGTGGTAGTAGTGGTAACTGGTGATGATGGTAGTTGTGGTGGTGGTGGTAGTTGTGGTGGTGGTGGTAGTTGTAGCGGTGGTTGTAGTTGTGATGGTGGTAGTAGTGGTGGTGGTGGTAGGGGTAACTGGTGGTGATGGTAGTTGTGATGGTGGTGGTAGCAGTGGTAACTGGTTATGGTGGTAGTCGTGGTGGTGGTGGTAGTGGTAACTGGTGATGGTGGTAGTTGTGGTGGTGGCAGTAGTGGTAGCTGGTGATGGTGGTAGTTGTGGTGGTGGTGGTAGATAGGATGGTGGTAGTAGTGGTAACTGGTGATGGTGGTAGTTGTGGTGGTGGTGGTAGTTGTGGTGGTGGTGGTAGTTGTGATGGTGGTAGTAGTGGTAACTGGTGATGGTGATAGTTGTGGTGGTGGTGGTGGTAGTTGTGGTGGTGGTGGTGGTAGTAGTGGTAACTGGTGATGGTGGTAGTTGTGGTGGTGGTGGTAATGGTAACTGGTGATGATGGTAGTTGTGATGGTGGTGGTAGCAGTGGTAACTGGTTATGGTGGTAGTCGTAGTGGTGGTGGTAGTGGTAACTGG
This sequence comes from Cherax quadricarinatus, assembly GCF_038502225.1. Classification (NCBI taxonomy): domain Eukaryota; kingdom Metazoa; phylum Arthropoda; class Malacostraca; order Decapoda; family Parastacidae; genus Cherax; species Cherax quadricarinatus. The sequence continues at coordinate 31,904,323 of NC_091323.1, read as the reverse complement.
TGATGGTGGTAGTTGTGGTGGTAGTAGTGGTAGCAGGTGGTGGTGGTAGTTGTGGTGGTGGTAGTTGTGATGGTGGTAGTAGTGGTAACTGGTGATAGTGATAGTTGTGGTTGTGGTGGTGGTAGTTGTGGTGGTGGTGGTAGTAGTGGTAACTGGTGATGGTGGTAGTTGTGGTGGTGGTGGTAGTGGTAACTGGTGATGGTGGTAGTTGTGGTGGTGGTAGTGGTAGCAGGTGGTGGTGGTAGTTGTGGTGGTGGTAGCAGTGGTTCCTGATGGTGGTAGTTGTGGTGGTGGTGGTAGTGGTAACTGGTGATGGTGGTAGTTGTGGTGGTGGTAGTAGTGGTAACTGGTGATGGTGGTAGTTGTGGTGGTGGCAGTAGTGGTAGCTGGTGATGGTGGTAGTTGTGGTGGTTGTGGTAGCGGTAACTGGTGATGGTGGTAGTTGTGGTGGTGGTAGTAGTGGTAACTGGTGATGGTGGTAGTTGTGGTGGTGCAGTAGTGGTAGCTGGTGATGGTGGTAGTTGTGGTGGTGGTGATAGCAGTGGTAACTGGTGATGGTGGTGGTTGTGGTGGTGGTAGTAGTGGTAGCAGGTGGTGGTGGTAGTTGTGGTGGTGGTAGCAGTGGTAACTGGTGATGGTGGTAGTTGTGGTGGTGGTGGTGATAGCAGTGGTAACTGATGATGGTGGTAGTTGTGGTGGTGGTGGTGATAGCAGTGGTAACTGGTGATGGTGGTAGTTGTGGTGGTGGTGGTAGTGGTAACTGGTGATGGTGGTAGTTGTGGTGGTGGTAGTAGTGCTAACTGGTGATGGTGGTAGTTGTGGTGATGGCAGTAGTGGTAGCTGGTGATGGTGGTAGTTGTGGTGGTGGTGGTAGCAGTGGTAACTGATGATGGTGGTAGTTGTGGTGGTGGTGGTAGCAGTGGTAACTGGTGATGGTGGTAGTTGTTGTGGTGGTGGTGGTAGTTGTGGTGGTAGCAGTGGTAACTGGTGATGGTGGTAGTTGTTGTGGTGGTGGTAGCAGTGGTAACTGGTGATGGTGGTAGTTGTGGTGGTGGTGGTAGTGGTAACTGGTGATGGTGGTAGTTGTGGTGGTGGTGGTAGCAGCAGCGGTAACTGGTGATGGTGGTAGTTGTGGTGGTGGTGGTAGCAGTCGTAAATGGTGATGGTGGTAGTTGTTGTGGTTGAGGTAGCAGTTATAACTGGTGATGGTGGTAGTCGTGGTAGTGGTGGTGGTGGTGGTGGTGGTAGCAGTGGTAACTGGTGATGCTGGTAGTTGTTGTGGTGGTGGTAGAAGTCGTAAATGGTGATTGTGGTAGTTGTTGTGGCGGTGGTAGCAGTGGTAACTGGTGATGGTGGTAGTTGTGGTGGTGGTGGTAGCAGTCGTAAATGGTGATGGTGGTAGTTGTTGTGGTGGTGGTAGCAGTGGTAGCTGGTGATGGTGGTAGTCGTGGTGGTGGTGGTAGTAGTGGTAGCTGGTGGTGGTGGTAGTTGTGGTGGTGGTGGTGGTGGTGGTGGTGGCAGTGGTAGCTGGTGGTGGTGGTAGTTGTGGTGGTTGAACAATCACTTAAGTGTACGCTGATAAACACACGAGGAGAAATAAATTAACCATAAGTGTTATGATGCGAGAATAACGCGCTACGCACTAGGTAACGAAGATCAAGTGTTAACGTTAGCTAACATTCAATACCACAGAACGAGTAACGAACCAACAATGCTGCTGCAGCTGTTACCTATAGAAGGTATACCTGGAGTATACCTCTAGTATATCTGGAGTATACCTGGTTTATACGTGGAGTATACCTGGAGTATACCTGGAGTATACCTTGAGAGGGTTTTTGGGGGTCAACGCCCCCTCGGCTCGGTCTGTGACCAGGTACACAGTGAAGGTAAATGGAATCTTTATTGTGGAGATGTTTAGCCACAGTGGCTTCATCAGTCCTGTGCAAAGAAGAATGGTGAAGATAAGAGGGAATCTGAGGTAATCAGTCCCCTCAGCCTGGAGTCGATGTCATCAGTCCATCAAGATTAAGGGACTGATTACCTCAGTCTCCTTCAGATCTTCACTATTCTTATTTGTATAGGACTGATGAAGCCACTGCGTGGCGAAGCGTTTCCACGATAAAGATACCCAAGATTTGCACATGTATCTAATTTATCAATGTATTCAATGCCACAGGTGTCACCATGAGTCTGTCTCTCACTGCTAGCGTTACCAGTTGGTGCAGCAATGTGCAACACTCACAGGGACAGGAGCTATCATATAACAAACTCAGGCACCTTGCTAGGGGACTAAGGAATGCTATCATCCACAGGTAACAGCAGTCATAAGAACATAAGAACATAAGAACGAAGGAACACTGCAGAAGGCCTACTGGCCCATGCGAGGCAGGTCCAAGTCTCCTACCGGCTTAAGCCAATGCACCCGACCTAGTCAGGTCAGGTCACATTGACTTAAGGGAGGAACACGGCAACCGACCTGGTAGCACAAGCTATCAGGTCTAACTCACACCCACCCACATCCACTCATGTATTTATCCAACCTATTTTTAAAGCTACACAACGTTCTGGCCTCTATAACGGTACTTGGGAGTTTGTTCCACTCATCCACAACTCTATTACCAAACCAGTACTTTCCTATATCCTTCCTGAATCTGAATTTTTCCAACTTAAAACCATTGCTGCGAGTCCTCTCTAGGCTAGATATTTTCAGCACACTATTTACATCCCCTTTATTTATTCCTGTCTTCCATTTATACACCTCAATCATATCCCCCCTAATTCTACGTCTTTCTAGAGAGTGCAGATTCAGGGCCCTTAGTCTATCCTCATAGGGAAGGTTTCTGATACATGGGATCAACTTTGTCATCCTCCTTTGTACATTTTCCAGAGAATTTATATCCATTCTGTAATAAGGTGACCAAAACTGTGCAGCATAATCTAAATGAGGCCTAACCAAGGATGTATAGAGTTGAAGAACAACCTGAGGACTCCTATTATTTATGCTTCTTGATATGAAGCCAAGGATTCTATTAGCTTTATTGCGAACACTTATGCACTGTTGTCTTGGTTTCAGATTACTGCTAACCAGAACTCCTAAATCTTTTTCGCAATCCGTAATATTAAGATCTACATTATTTAGTTTATATGTGGCATGGTTATTGTCCTGTCCAACATTTAGAACTTTGCATTTGTCTATATTAAACTGCATCTGCCACTTCTCCGACCACTGCATCAGTCTATTCAAATCTTCCTGGAGTGCTCGAATGTCCTCGTCAGAATGAATTCGACGGCCTATTTTGGTGTCATCGGCAAACTTGCCGATGTCGCTCTTTATGCCCTCATCTATGTCGTTTATGTAGATTGTGAACAGCAGGGGGCCCAACACTGACCCCTGTGGAACACCGCTCGTGACACTTCCCCACTCTGATTTCTCCCCATTTATGCAAATTCTCTGCTGCCTATTTGTCAACCATGCCTCTATCCAGGAAAAAATTTCTCCTCCTATTCCATGTGCTTTAATTTTCCTCAATAGTCTCTGATGTGGGACCCTGTCAAAAGCCTTACTGAAGTCCATATACACAATATCATATTCATTACCATGATCTACCTCCTCAAATACCTTAGTGAAAAAAGTTAATAAATTCGTAAGGCAGGAACGCCCCTTTGTAAAACCATGCTGAGATTCGTTGATTAATTTATGCTTTTCAAGGTGGCTACGAACTGCCTCGGCAATTATTGATTCCATAAATTTTCCCACTATGGAGGTTAGGCTTATTGGTCTATAGTTCGAAGCTAAGGACCTGTCACCTGTTTTAAAAATAGGTATCACATTTGCCATTTTCCACTTATCTGGCACCATGCCAGTTTGTAGTGATATGTTGAAAAGATTAGCCAAAGGTGTGCTAAGCTCCTCTTTACATTCCTTTAGAACCCTTGCATACAGTTCATCAGGGCCTGGGGATTTGTTAGGTTTTAATTTATCTATTTGCCTAAGGACCATGTCACTTGTGACCCTAATAGTACACAGTTTATTATCGTCCTGTTCTACATAATTTATCATTACTGGAATATCGCTGGTATCCTCCTGTGTAAAAACTGAGAGGAAGTATGTGTTAAAAATTCTACACATTTCCTTATCACTGTCAGTGAGCTGACCCGAGGAACTTTTGAGTGGGCCTATCTTGTCCCTGATCTTACTTCTGTATACCTGAAAGAATCCTTTTGGGTTAGTCTTCGATTCTCTTGCAACTTTAACCTCATAATCTCTTTTTGCTTTTCTAATTCCCTTTTTTATTTCTCTCTTTAACTGAATATATCGATTTCTCAATTGCCCCTCTCCTCTTTTGATTTGCCTATATATGCCTCTCTTTTGACCAATCAGATATTTTAATCTATTGTTCATCCATTTAGGATCATTTTTGTTTGATCTGATTTCCCTATTTGGAACATAATTTGACTGAGCAGCTAGAACTATGCCCTGGAAAGCATCATATCGGCAACCATCACCACCTACCTGACCCTTAGTCAGGTCATTCCAGTTCAGCCCACCTAAGTAATTTTTCAGTCCTATGAAATCAGCCAAGCGAAAGTCAGGGACGGAGACTTGATTGCCATTATTAGGGGAATTCCATGATATATTAAAACTGAGTGATTTGTGATCACTTTCCCCAAGCTCATCATTAACCTCAAGATTATTAATTAGTGTTTCCCTACTGGCAAGAACCAAGTCAAGGAGGTTATTTCCCCTAGTTGGCTCTGTCACAAACTGTTTTAAAAAACAATCCTGGATCGTATCAAGAAAGTCACCTGACTCTAAATTTCCTGTCAAATTGCTCCAGTCAATCTGTCTATAGTTGAAATCTCCCATTAGCACAACATTTTCGTATGTAGATGCCTTACGAATTTCGTCCCATAGAAGTTTACTGCACTCCCTATCAAGATTTGGGGCCCTGTAAATCACACCCAAAATTAGTTTTTCTCGGCCCTCGAGAAGCTGTAACCAATTAGAAAATACGCCAGACGGTAATTTAAGTATATTCTTTCACTAGAGCATACGTGGAGTACGTATATATACATTATATATGTACACACTATGTTCTCCAAGTCAGACACAAGCCAGTTCATACGTGAACAGAGAGAAGGATAATGTAATGAGTGCTGAGTTCTCTATATTCTATAACAGTGGAGGCACAATCATAATGAAGTACTGAGAGAGGTTGCAAGTGTGTTGTGAACCAACTGTCGGACCGAGAGGGTTTGGCTGGATAGCTGGTTCCGTAAATAACATAGGTTCTGTATACATATGCTGCTATGTATGATAATCTATGTAACTGTATTTGTGTATACCTGAGTAAACTTACCCGGCACGGGTGGAAACAGTGGCTCTGTTTCTTAACTTAGCAGTTGATAGGTAAGATTATTTAGGCACGGGTATACATAAATACAATTATACGTAGTGTAAGTTACTTAGAAAGACAGAAACAATGTCAGATAAAGTGATTTATTTCCAATGTGGGTCCTTAAAGGTGCTCGGGTGTTAGTCGACTGGTGGGGGTGGCATCCTGGGAGACAAGATTAAAGGACCACAATGGAAATAAGTTAGACAGTCCTCGATGACGCATTGACTTTCTTGGGTTATCCTGGGTGGCTAACCCTCCGAGGTTATAAATCCCAACAAAATCTTTTCTTAATCCTCCCCCGGGTTACAAATCCCTCCAAAAATCTTATCTTATCAGTTCACTCAGGAGATAAGCTAAAGAAAATAAGCCACAGGGTTTGGCTTCACTGGCTTATCCTGAGTTAATTTACTCACGGCTTACTATAAGGTAATTTAAAAAAATAGTCGTGTTATGAACGTGAATAAAACTTACTTTGTAATTAAAGAAGTCTCCCCTTCAAGTGAGTTACCGCATCTTGTTTTGTCCGTTTTCTATGATGCTTACATGTGTATAAGAAAACGGATGTAACAAGGGTAACGTTAGAAAAGAAGAGGAGGCCGATAAGCTGAATTAATAATATATCTTCATTTACTACAAGTACACGTACAAGGTATACAGACCATAGTCCACTAACACTCAGGTACCTATTTTACTCCTAGGTGAACATGGACATCAGGTATCTTAAAGAGAGAGACAGGAGCCTTGAAGTGCTCGGGGATACTGAGTAGGTGGAAATGTTTATCCCAAATAATAAACTATTGAGTAAGTTGATTTAGGTACAGGTACACATAAGTAAGTAAATAAGTAAGATTATTCAGGTACAATTATCTTAAAAAGTGTAAATTACACAAGACAGACCAAATAAGTCACTTGTTCTGATTTTTTGGGGGGTATCCTGGTGGGTAAGTTACGCATGTGCCACTGTGAAAAATACCCACAGTGAAAAAGAGCGAAATTCTAAGTGCTTTCGTGATTTATTACATTATCAAGGAATGATAATGTCACTGCTTTATCACTGTGATTATTTTGTGTGTTGTCATATCACCTGTTGACTGTGATATTACTGAATATCTTACTATGTATGATAATCGTAGATGTGGAAAATACTGTATATATTTTCCAGAAATTCAGTATTTATATGTAAATAGATGGCCATACTGTATTTAATAATATTTATGTCATAGAAAACGGAAAGCCTGCGTTTAGGAACCTCAAGCGCTCCTCAATTACTGGGAGCGCTTGAGGTTCCTGAACCTGTATTCCCTGGAACGCAGGCGGGAGAGATACATGATTATATACACCTGGAAAATCCTAGAGGGACTAGTACCGAACTTGCACACGAAAATCACTCACTACGAAAGCAAAAGACTTGGCAAACGATGCAACATTCCCCCAATGAAAAGCAGGGGTGTCACTAGCACGTTAAGAGACCATACAATAAGTGTCAGGGGCCCGAGACTGTTCAACTGCCTCCCAGCATACATAAGGGGGATTACCAACAGACCCCTGGCAGTCTTCAAGCTGGCACTGGACAAGCACCTAAAGTCGGTTCCTGACCAGCCGGGCTGTGGCTCGTACGTTGGTTTGCGTGCAGCCAGCAGTAACAGCCTGGTTGATCAGGCTCTGATCCACCAGGAGGCCTGGTCACAGACCGGGCCGCGGGGGCGTTGACCCCCGGAACTCTCTCCAGGTAAACTCCAGGTAATTGTGTATATATATAACCATTTATTATTTTTAATATACAGTCCAAAAATTTATATATTTACCAGTATTCCTGGTGATGTATATTTCATTTAATTAATAGGTCCAGAGCAACTTGTGGTTATGACAGTGGTAGGTATCGAAGGGGGACATTTTTTGCGACCTAGGTGTCCCAAATTCCTACTTGTCTATGTAGCATTGATAAATAATAATTATCTTTGTTATCATTTACTGTTATGTGCATAATTAGTTACATTCAGATAAATGCAATTTTCCACAGTAGACATTCAAATTTGTACTCACCTATTTGTCATTGCAGGGGGTCGATTCATAGCTCCTGTACTTATGTATACTGAATACCTAAACAAACTTACTCACTAACTAACCTTGAGATGTAGCATTTAATAAATGACGGGAAAATTCCGAGGAAGACACGCCGGTGTCTGATAAATGACAGGCCTAGCCAGAATTAATTATTCCTTTCATTTGCGAAAGAAAATTGGCTATGACAGCCTTCCGGCGGAAGTCAGAAGCGCTGACCAAGCTTCACGAAGCAAGTCACTCTTAAATTTGTCAGCAGTTCTAACTTGTGATGTAAACACAGCATCAGTTGAAGGTCATTAACAAACAAAGGTAACATTACTTCTTGAAATTTTTAAGGTATCTATAGTTCTTTGCAAGAAGCCGTGTATATACACTAGTATACGTATATTCACAAGCCAGTGTAAATGCGAGTAGCAGGAAGATGAAGAAATCAGTGTTCTTAACACCGTGACATCTTTATCAACTACAACAGTCATTACTCCACTCATAACAAACCAAGATAGGCACCCGGTACGATGTGAGGCAGCTGACGTCTTGCGAGGGGTCTTTCTTGGTTAGCGCGTCGCACAGGCCAGGTAAGTAACTGCACCAACCAAGCAATCCTTCCCTGAGTTGTCAGCCGCCCACATGGTTCACCACACCAGCTAGGGTGTGGTTAGTGGAAGATCCTGGAGGGACTGGTCCCTATTACAACCCAGGGACAATAAGACCTGTTATCCTGGGTGTAAAGGGGAGCAAGGAGCAGAACAAATACAGCTGAATGACTTTAAAATATATTTTCCCTCACCAAGAGCGATAATAAGTATTTACATGTAATTACACTATATACAGTTGGAAATGTTATGTGTACAACATGGTTAAGGCAAGGCAAAGACACAGCCTGGAGACAGAATGGACAACCGTGCTCAACCAGCTCTAGACTGGAAATGACAAGGGTGGACAGGTGGGTGGTGACCACAACACCTCCACAACTGCCAGATCCACCTTATCATTGGCTGAACCTTGGTACTGCTCGAACGATGGGATCCCATCATTCGACCCTTAGTACTGGTTCGCTGGTTGGGGAGATAGCCTTTCAATGAGGGTGTGTACATGCGCCGAATAAAGGTTACATACTCTTTGCATGCCACAGTGCCTAATCTATACACAGAAATCACTCCCTACGAAAGCAAAAGACTTGACAGGCGATGCAACATACCCCCAGTGAAAAGTAGGGGCGCCACTTGTACAATAAGAGAAAACAAAATAAGTGCCGGGGGCCCAAGACTGTTCAACAGCCTCCCACCAGCCATGAGGGATAGATCCCTGGTTGTCTTCAAGAGGAAGCTGGACAGATACTTAAAGTCAGTGCCGGATTAGCTGGGCTACGGTTCGTACGTTGGACTATGTGAGGCCAGCAGCAACAGCCTCGTTGATCAGGCCCTGATCCACCAGGAGGCCTGGCCATGGACCGGGCCGTGGAGGCGTTGATCCCTGGAATACCCTCCAGGTAGACTCCAGGCAAACCTGTAATCCCAGAGAGCTAGCAGTAGTCCCAAAGGGTCACCAGTAATCCCAGAGGACCATCAGTAATCCCAGAGAGCCACCAGTAGTCCCAAAGGGCCGCCAGTAATCCTAGAGGGCAACCAGAGGACCACCAGTAGTTCCAGAGGGCCACCAGTAGTCCCAGAGGGCCACTAGTACTCCCAGAGGGCTACCAGTAGTCCCAGAAGCCCACTAGTAGTCTCAAAGGTTCACCAGAAGTCTTAGAGAGCCACCAGTAGTCCCAGAGAGCCGCCAGTAATCCCAAAAAGCCATCAGTAATCCCAGAGAGCCACCAGTAGTCCCAAAGGGCCGCCAGTAATCCTAGAGAGCAACCAGTAGTCCCAGAAGACGACTAATAGTTCCAGAGGGCCACCAGTAGTCCCAGAGGGCCACTAGTATCCTAGAGGGCTACCAGTAGTCCCAGAGGCCCACTAGTAGTCCCAGATGGTCCACCACTAGTCCCAGAGGGCCATCAGTAATCCCAGAGAGCCACGAGTAGTCCCATAGGGCCATAGGTATTCCCGGAGGGCCACCAGTAGTCCCAGAGGGCTACCAGTAGTCTCTCCTCTTTACGGCACTCACTCGAATTGCTTATAACTACACATGTAACAGGCATTAATATATTCTCCCCCTCCCCCTTCCCCTCCAATTCCTCCTCCTCCACCACCTCTCCCTCCAACCCCTCTCCCTCCATTTCTTCCCCCTCCACCTCCTCGCCCTCCACAAACAAGTCAGTAGCTTGAAATCCGGAGCTTTCCTGGCTATTTGTAGCCAGCGAAGCCTTCACCTCTCTCTATCTATCTCTCTCTCTCTCTCTCTCTCTCTCTCTATGAAGGGAATGCTGGTCCGGGTAACAGCGGCTGTTGCTGTTCCCGGAAAGACGCCGGGGCCAGGAGCTATGACTCGACTCCTGCAACCACAATTAGGCGAGTACACCATTACCTTAAAAACTAAACTTGTTGTTGTCCGAGGGGAAAAAAGGTCACACAGCTCGTGACCCTCTGGCAAGTCCTGGCCAAAACATGTTTACCATCACAAGGCTGGCGCTACCCCAACATTATTCTCCTATTGTTTATCTGCCTTGATTGCTCAATTGAGTTTGAAGACTATCTACTACACGAGGGCCATTAAGGCTGCTTGTTGCCTGTACGCTACCAATATTGTCTTTAGAGTAAGCCCTGTGAATATACACTGAGGCATACTTCTTGTGTGTGTATACCTTGAGAGATACACACTTCTTGTGTATATACCGTGATGGATACACACCTCTTTTGTATATACCTTGATGGATACAC
>NC_091323.1:31864041-31886541 GCF_038502225.1 Cherax quadricarinatus | reverse complement strand
CAGACAGATAGACAGAAAGAGAGAGAGAGAGAGAGAGAGAGAGAGAGAGAGAGAGAGAGAGAGAGAGAGAGAGAGAGAGAGAGAGAGAGAGAGACAGACAGACAGACAGACAGACAGACAGACAGACAGACAGACAGACAGAAAGAGAGACAGACAGACAGAGAAAGACAGAGAGAAAGAGAAAGAGAGAGAGAGACAGACAGACAGACAGACAGACAGACAGACAGACAGACAAAATTCACTATTGGCCAGAACACAATACTATGGTAGATAGTGAGAGTGAGTGACCAGCAATGCAATAAATTTGCGTAAAATACGCAAATTGTGCAGGCCTTAATTACGCACACGCTCCCTGCACCTGATATACGCTTCCGTACTTTGCAGAAATGTATTCAACATTTGCGTATCCCTGCGACCCGAGTGAGATGAATTACTGTCGTTCGTGGAAGTTTGGGGGGCGCCGCCCCTCCCCCAAAATGCTAATCTCCGAAATTAGGGATTGCGTTAATCGGGATGTTGGGTGGGGGGGAGGTTGACACGAGAGGGAGGGGGAGAGGGAAGGGGGAGGGGGTTAACCGGTTGTTGGTTGTGGTGCAACATTTCGCTCAGGGTGATCAGTTTCCTTCCGGTTCGTTTCGTTTCGGTTTAGGCCAGCGAGGTGCCGTGTGTGTGTGTGTGTGTGTGTGTGTGTGTGTGTGTGTGTGTGTGTGTGTGTGTGTAGTGTTGATGCTGGGTGTGCTTACCTGTTTGTGGTTGCAGGGGTTGAGTCACAGCTCCTGGCCCCCGCCTCTTCTCTCGTCTAGGTGTGCTGGAGTGAGCTCAATCTAGCTGACGTAATACGCTTTCCCAAGCAACACACACACACACACACACACACACACACACACACACACACACACACACACACACACACACACACACACACACACACACACACACACACACACACACACACACACACACACACACACACACACACACACACACACACACTCGTGCTGAAGAAACTGCTAGGGGAGAAGACACATCAAAAGTGCCTTCTTGTGACGGACTTACCTCACAAAGTCGAACTCAGAACTGATCAAACTGCGAACTGCGCCCGAGAGAGAGAACTCTTGAAGACTTCGAGGGGACAGACTCTTAGAAAGAGCTCTGGACACCTCTCCCCCCCCCCTCCTCCTCTTCCCCAGCCTCTTGAAAATAGCCTCTTTCCTCCTCCTCTTAGTCTGGTGAGGATTTAAGAGGACGGGAGGTCCCACCGTCTCTGTCTTTCCTTAAGACCCTTCAGAGGTCTTTGTTAAGACCACAATGGTCTCTATGGTCCCTCCTTATTACTCTTCCCTGGGTAGATGAAGGTGAAGAATGTAGGAAGAAAGAAGAGAAGGAAGGAAGGAAGGAAGGAAAGAAGAAAGGCGGAAATGAAGAAGGAAAAGAAGGTAAAATAAAGAAAAAGATTGAGAGGTAAAGAAGGTCTGGAAAAGAAGAAAAAATTAAAGGAAGAAGAAGATTAAGAAGAGAAACAATAAATAAGGAAGAAAATAAAGAAGGCAAATAAGAAGTAAATAAGAAAGAAGAAGGAAAGGAAGAAGAAAAAGGAGAAAGAATTTTGTTGGGTTTATTACTGTGGAGGTTTAGTAACCCAGGACAAGCCAAGAAAGCCACTGCCATCAGACTGGCTTAGTCCCACTGTGTACTGTGGAGGCAACACTTAGTCCCACTGTGTACTGTGGAGGCAACACTTAGTCCCACTGTGTACTGTGGAGGCAACACTTAGTCCCACTGTGTACTGTGGAGGCAACACTTAGTCCCACTGTGTACTGTGGAGGCAACACTGGCTTAGTCCCACTGTGTACTGTGGAGGCAACACTGACTTAGTCCCACTGTGTACTGTGGAGGCAACACTTAGTCCCACTGTGTACTGTGGAGGCAACACTGGCTTAGTCCCACTGTGTACTGTGGAGGCAACACTGGCTTAGTCCCACTGTGTACTGTGGAGGCAACACTGGTTTAGTACCACTGTGTACTGTGGAGGCAACACTGACTTAGTCCCACTGTGTACTGTGGAGGCAACACTGACTTAGTCCCACTGTGTACTGTGGAGGCAACACTTAGTCCCACTGTGTACTGTGGAGGCAACACTGGCTTAGTCCCACTGTGTACTGTGGAGGCAACACTGGCTTAGTCCCACTGTGTACTGTGGAGGCAACACTTAGTCCCACTGTGTACTGTGGAGGCAACACTGGCTTAGTCCCACTGTGTACTGTGGAGGCAACACTGGCTTAGTCCCACTGTGTACTGTGGAGGCAACACTGGCTTAGTCCCACTGTGTACTGTGGAGGCAACACTGACTTAGTCCCACTGTGTACTGTGGAGGCAACACTTAGTCCCACTGTGTACTGTGGAGGCAACACTGGCTTAGTCCCACTGTGTACTGTGGAGGCAACACTGGCTTAGTCCCACTGTGTACTGTGGAGGCAACACTGGCTTAGTCCCACTGTGTACTGTGGAGGCAACACTGACTTAGTCCCACTGTGTACTGTGGAGGCAACACTTAGTCCCACTGTGTACTGTGGAGGCAACACTGGCTTAGTCCCACTGTGTACTGTGGAGGCAACACTGGCTTAGTCCCACTGTGTACTGTGGAGGCAACACTGGCTTAGTCCCACTGTGTACTGTGGAGGCAACACTGACTTAGTCCCACTGTGTACTGTGGAGGCAACACTGGCTTAGTCCCACTGTGTACTGTGGAGGCAACACTGGCTTAGTCCCACTGTGTACTGTGGAGGCAACACTGGCTTAGTCCCACTGTGTACTGTGGAGGCAACACTGGCTTAGTCCCACTGTGTACTGTGGAGGCAACACTGACTTAGTCCCACTGTGTACTGTGGAGGCAACACTGGCTTAGTCCCACTGTGTACTGTGGAGGCAACACTGACTTAGTCCCACTGTGTACTGTGGAGGCAACACTGGCTTAGTCCCACTGTGTACTGTGGAGGCAACACTGGTTTAGTCCCACTGTGTACTGTGGAGGCAACACTGGTTTAGTACCACTGTGTACTGTGGAGGCAACACTGGCTTAGTCCCACTGTGTACTGTGGAGGCAACACTGGTTTAGTACCACTGTGTACTGTGGAGGCAACACTGACTTAGTCCCACTGTGTACTGTGGAGGCAACACTGGCTTAGTCCCACTGTGTACTGTGGAGGCAACACTGACTTAGTCCCACTGTGTACTGTGGAGGCAACACTGGTTTAGTACCACTGTGTACTGTGGAGGCAACACTGGTTTAGTCCCACTGTGTACTGTGGAGGCAACACTGACTTAGTCCCACTGTGTACTGTGGAGGCAACACTTAGTCCCACTGTGTACTGTGGAGGCAACACTGACTTAGTCCCACTGTGTACTGTGGAGGCAACACTGGCTTAGTACCACTGTGTACTGTGGAGGCAACACTGGCTTAGTCCCACTGTGTACTGTGGAGGCAACACTGGTTTAGTCCCACTGTGTACTGTGGAGGCAACACTGACTTAGTCCCACTGTGTACTGTGGAGGCAACACTGGTTTAGTTCCACTGTGTACTGTGGAGGCAACACTGGTTTAGTCCCACTGTGTACTGCGGAGGCAACACTGACTTAGTCCCACTGTGTACTGTGGAGGCAACACTGGTTTAGTACCACTGTGTACTGTGGAGGCAACACTGGTTTAGTCCCACTGTGTACTGTGGAGGCAACACTGGCTTAGTCCCACTGTGTACTGTGGAGGCAACACTGGCTTAGTCCCACTGTGTACTGTGGAGGCAACAGTGGTTTAGTCCCACTGTGTACTGTGGAGGCAAGACTGACTTAGTCCCACTGTGTACTGTGGAGGCAACACTGACTTAGTCCCACTGTGTACTGTGGAGGCAACACTGGCTTAGTCCCACTGTGTACTGTGGAGGCAACACTGACTTAGTCCCACTGTATACTGTGGAGGCAACACTGGCTTAGTACCACTGTGTACTGTGGAGACAACACTGGCTTAGCCCCACTGTGTACTGTGGAGGCAACACTGGCTTAATCCCACTGTATGCTGTGGAGGCAACACTGGCTTAGTACCACTGTGTACTGTGGAGACAACACTGGCTTAGTCAAACTGTGTACTGTGGAGACAACACTGGCTTAGTCCCACTGTGTACTGGAGAGGCAACACTGGCTAAGTACCACTGTGTACTGTGGAGACAACACTGGCTTAGTCCCACTGTGTACTGTGGAGGCAACACTGGCTTAGTCCCATTGTGTACTGTGGAGGCAACACTGGCTTAGTCAAACTGTGTACTGTGGAGACAACACTGGCTTAGTCCCACTGTGTACTGTGGAGGCAACACTGGCTTAGTACCACTGTGTACTGTGGAGGCAACACTGGCTTAGTCCCACTGTGTACTGTGGAAGCAACACTGGCTTAGTCCCACTGTGTACTGTGGAGGCAACACTTAGTCCCACTGTGTACTGTGGAGGCAACACTGGCTTAGTCCCACTGTGTACTGTGGAGGCAACACTGGCTTAGTCCCACTGTGTACTGTGGAGGCAACACTGACTTAGTCCCACTGTGTACTGTGGAGGCAACACTGGTTTAGTACCACTGTGTACTGTGGAGGCAACACTGGTTTAGTCCCACTGTGTACTGTGGAGGCAACACTGACTTAGTCCCACTGTGTTCTGAGGAGGCAACACTGGCTTAGTACCACTGTGTACTGTGGAGGCAAGACTGACTTAGTCCCATTGTGTACTGTGGAGGCAACACTGACTTAGTCCCACTGTATACTGTGGAGGCAACACTGGCTTAGTACCACTGTGTACTGTGGATACAACACTAGCTTAGCCCCACTGTGTACTGTGGAGGCAACACTGGCTTAATCCCACTGTGTACTGTGGAGGCAACACTGGCTTAGTCCCACTGTGTACTGTGGAGGCAACACTGACTTAGTCCCACTGTGTACTGTGGAGGCAACACTGGCTTAGTCCCACTGTGTACTGTGGAGGCAACACTGGCTTAGTCCCACTGTGTACTGTGGAGGCAACACTGGCTTAGTCCCACTGTGTACTGTGGAGGCAACACTGACTTAGTCCCACTGTGTTCTGAGGAGGCAACACTGGCTTAGTACCACTGTGTACTGTGGAGGCAAGACTGACTTAGTCCCATTGTGTACTGTGGAGGCAACACTGACTTAGTTTCACTGTATACTGTGGAGGCAACACTGGCTTAGTACCACTGTGTACTGTGGAGACAACACTAGCTTAGCCCCACTGTGTACTGTGGAGGCAACACTGGCTTAATCCCACTGTATACTGTGGAGGCAACACTGGCTTAGTACCACTGTGTACTGTGGAGGCAACACTGGCTTAGTCAAACTGTGTACTGTGGAGACAACACTGGCTTAGCCCCACTGTGTACTGTGGAGGCAACACTGGCTTAATCCTACTGTGTACTGTGGAGGCAACACTGGCTTAATCCCACTGTGTACTGTGGAGGCAACACTGCCTTAGTCCCACTGTGTACTGTGGAGGCAACACTGGCTTAGTCTAACTGTGTACTGTGGAGGCAACACTGGCTTAGTCAAACTGTGTACTCTGGAGACAACACTGGCTTAGTCCCACTGTGTACTGTGGAGGCAACACTGGCTTAGTCCCACTGTGTACTGTGGAGGCAACACTGGCTTAGTCAAACTGTGTACTGTGGAGACAACACTGGCTTAGTCCCACTGTGTACTGTGGAGGAAACACTGGCTTAGTGCCACTGTGTACTGTGGAAGCAACACTGGGTTAGTCCCATTGTGTACTGTGGAGGCAACACTGACTTAGTCCCACTGTGTACTGAGGCGGCAACACTGGCTTAGTCCCACTGTGTACTGTGGAGGCAACACTGGCTTAATGCCACTGTGTACTGTGGAGGCAACACTGGCTTAGTCCCACTGTGTACTGTTTAGGCAACACTGACTTAGTCCCACTGTGTACTGTGGAGGCAACACTGGCTTAATGCCACTGTGTACTGTGGAGGCAACACTGGCTTAATGCCACTGTGTACTGTGGAGGCAACACTGGCTTAGTCCCACTGTGTACTGTTTAGGCAACACTGACTTAGTCCCACTGTGTACTGTGGAGGCAACACTGGCTTAGTCCCACTGTGTACTGAGGCGGCAACACTGACTTAGTCCCACTGTGTACTGTGGAGGCAACACTGGCTTTGTCCCACTGTGTACTGTGGAGGCAACACTGGCTTAGTCCCACTGTGTACTGTTTAGGCAACACTGACTTAGTCCCACTGTGTACTGTGGAGGCAACACTGGCTTAATGCCACTGTGTACTGTGGAGGCAACACTGGCTTAATGCCACTGTGTACTGTGGAGGCAACACTGGCTTAATGCCACTGTGTACTGTGGAGGCAACACTGGCTTAATGCCACTGTGTACTGTGGAGGCAACACTGGCTTAATGCCACTGTGTACTGTGGAGGCAACACTGGCTTAATGCCACTGTGTACTGTGGAGGCAACACTGGCTTAATGCCACTGTGTACTGTGGAGGCAACACTGGCTTAATGCCACTGTGTACTGTGGAGGCAACACTGGCTTAATGCCACTGTGTAGTGTGGAGGCAACACTGGCTTAATCTTCATCTTGTCTTGTAGAATAGAGTTGACGACTCTGGTAGAGCAAAGGTGACGACTCTGGTAGAGTAGAGGTGACGACTCTGGTAGAGTAGAGGTGACGACTCTGGTAGAGTAGAAGTCACGACTCTGATAGAGTACAGGTGACGACTCTGGTAGAGTAGAGGTGACGACTCTGGTAGAGTAGAGGTAACGACTCTGTTAGAGCAAAGGTGACGACTCTGGTAGAGTAGAGGTGACGACTCTGGTAGAGTAGAGGTGACGACTCTGGTAGAGTAGAAGTCACGACTCTGATAGAGTACAGGTGACGACTCTGGTAGAGTAGAGGTGACGACTCTGGTAGAGTAGAGGTAACGACTCTGTTAGAGCAAAGGTGACGACTCTGGTAGAGTAGAGGTGACGACTCTGGTAGAGTAGAGGTGACGACTCTGGTAGAGTAGAAGTCACGACTCTGATAGAGTACAGGTGACGACTCTGGTAGAGTAGAGGTGACGACTCTGGTAGAGTAGAGGTAACGACTCTGTTAGAGCAAAGGTGACGACTCTGGTAGAGTAGAGGTGACGACTCTGGTAGAGTAGAGGTGACGACTCTGGTAGAGTAGAAGTCACGACTCTGACAGAGTACAGGTGACGACTCTGGTAGAGTAGAGGTGACGACTCTGGTAGAGCAAAGGTGACGACTGGGCACATCAGGTGGATAACAATCATAGGCAACTCTTCAATGGGTGACAGTTGTGGGTGAGTCTTCTAAGGCGGGCTGGGTGACTTCTCATTCCTCTGTAAATATTCAATTTCGGCCAGTAATTGCTTCCCCCAAAAGTCTCACCCAAACACTGATATTCTCCACCATTTATTCCAAACCAACAACCAACTCCACCAAATATAATATTACACCCAAACAATTATTCAGACCCACCGTCAGAAAAAGGTCACTTAAGGTCACTAGGATTATAATATACAGATATTCACTTTAGATTTTACACACACAAGAAAAAAAATGGTAGCATAAGTATAACCGAGCAGTCAAAAATAAGGCACATGGGACTGGTTCCTACTATAAAAATACTAAGAACCACCACCGCTTGGACACCATGTCATGTAGGGAAAGGGTAATGATTAAGGGAATATGGGAGTAAGAGGAGGGAGTCAGTAGGTAGGGGACAGGCGAGGCAGTAGGAGGGATGAGTGCGGAGGTAGGTAGGTAATGTGAGGTCACTGGTGACTACACCTTCACCTCTCATTACTCTACTCACCACACTACTCACCCTCTCACTACTTTAACTAAACATAAATAAATGGAGAAATGAGTAAATAACGGGGACAGTGAATATTACTATTCTACTCAAACACAGTTTGTTATTAAGTCCTTGTACAATAATATATTTGGGAACAGGAGTACATCATTGGGGTTTAGATAAAGGGGGTGGTACATATAAGCAGTAAGACAGGGAATACAATTAGCTTGGCAAAACAGAATATAGCTTACAATATAGTTCAGAGGACAGTTTACCACAGGTCCCAAGACCTATACAGCACGAGTACTGCTCCAAGCCAGTACTCTGCCCATTGTTTCCAACAGTCTCTCCAGAGACTTCAGCAGCCTTCTCCCGAGCCCTGCACCCCAGCAGCAGTTCCGCTCGAAGTCTATCTGCTCAGAGCTCTGCACCCAGACCAGAGCTCCGCACGAATCTCCTCTGCTCAGCTGTTCCTTGGGCTTATATGGTGGTCCAAGCACCCCCACAATGAGGTGTGCACACGTGGTGTTAATCTGACGCCGAGGTTTGACGCCGTCCAGAACAAAAGACCTCAGTCTTAAGCCGAAAAGGCGTGGCTGACAGACGTTTGCCCAGGCAAGGTGTGACCATATAATTGGTTAAATTAGGTCTCCCCAGAGACTTCACAAGCCCAGCTGAACTACATCACATGGTAGAGTAGAGGTGACGACTCTGGTAGAGTAGAAATGAAGACTCTGGTAGAGGTGACGACTCTTGTAGACTGGGAGAGTAGAGGTGACGACTCTGGTAGAGCAGAGGTGACGACTCTGGTAGAGCAAAGGTGAGGACCCTGGTAGAGTAGAGGTTACCTGGAGGTTACCTGGAGGTTATTCCGGGGATCAACGCCCCCGCGGCCCGGTCCACGACCAGGCCTCCCGATGGAATGATGACTATGGTAGAGCATAGGTGACGACTCTGGTGGAGTAGAGGTGACGACTCAGGTAGAGCAAAGGTGACGACTCTGGTAGAGCAGAGGTAACAACTCTGGTAGAGCAGAGGTGACGACTCTGGTAGAGCAGAGGTGACGACTCTGGTAAAGTAGAGGTGACGACTCTGGTAGAGTAGAGGTGACAACTCTGGTAGAGCAGAGGTGACGGCTCTGGTAGAGTACAGGTGACGACTCTGGTAGAGTACAGGTGACGACTCTGGTAGAGTACAGGTGACAACTCCGGTAGAGTAGAGATGACGACTCTGGTAGAGTAGAGGTGACGACTCTGGTAGAGCAAAGGTGACGACTCTGGTAGAGTACAGGTGACGACTCTGGAGTAGAAATACTTGAGTGTGAGCAGCTGCTGACACTTGAGTGTGAGCAGCTACTTACACTCAAAGCCACATCCCCCTGTCCTCCTGCGTGCCTGGGCATTCACTCTGGCTTAGACAAGCCAGGTAGCTGGTGGCTTCCTGCCTGCCGCTTTTCACGGGAACTTTTGCTCTTTCTTTCTCTGGGGCCACGTCTACGGGGGATTTCAGGGGTTCTAAATCCCCCCGTGTGTATGCGGGACCAGGGGCCGTAAATTCCTTCCTTCTCCCCTCCTTCTGCTTCTCCCCCTCCCTGCGTAAAGGTGGTAAATCTCCCCCAGGGGTGAGACTAGGGCAGTAAGGGTGTGACACACACACAGTGTGACACACACACAGAGGGTGTGACACACACACAGAGGGTGTGACACACACACAGGGTGTGACACACACACAGGGTGTGACACACACACAGGGTGTGACACACACACAGGGTGTGACACACACACACAGGGTGTGACACACACACAGGGTGTGACACACACACAGGGTGTGACACACACACACAGGGTGTGACACACACACACAGGGTGTGACACACACAGGGTGTGACACACACACAGGGTGTGACACACACACACAGGGTGTGACACACACACAGGGACACACTCTCTTTGCTACCCTTCCTTGGTAGCGCCTAATTCACCACGCACTCTCAGTCACGCACTCTCTCAGTCACGCACTCAACCCGCCACTCACTCTTTGTGCTACATGTTCTCTGCGATACACTCTGTTACACTCTTCCTGTCACACGCACTCTGCAACACACTCTTTCTGCAACGCACTCTTCTACAACACACTTTCTGCAACGCACTCACAGAGTTACAATATACCCAAGCTGAAAGGGAACTTGCACTAGAGTCTGTTACAGTCATGTTGGTGTGAAAGTCGTCTGTAAAAAGCCTGCAGTTGTTGCTAGGTCGTGGCCCAGGCTAACCTTTCTAGTGTATAGAAATATAGTTGGACCAGCATGGTCTTGTGGTTAGAGTACAGTTCTCAGACAAGTACACGAGTGTGTGTGAGTTGAACCTACCTAACATGGTCCAGTAGACCTGCTGCAGTGCTCCTTTTTATGTTCTTACTGGCCTGCTAACTTAAAGGCCACCTTGCCATAGGTTCGAATCCTGTAAGCTCGGTGATTTTTGCCCAGGATACATCTCGACCCTCAGGCAAGTGGTCTAATATGATTTGAAGCGCTGTTGGAGTGTGAACAAGGTAGCGTTACTGATGAAATTCAATGAAACAGGTTGGCCGGACTCGAGTCCTGGAGGTTGGACCTTACAGTGATTATATATATATATATATATATATATATATATATATATATATATATATATATATATATATATATATATATATATATATATATATATATATATATATCAGCTGTTTATTGTGATTATTTAAAAACAAATATTAATTTTGTTGATGAAGAAAGACTAAATTTTAAAAATTATACACGAGAAGACGAGTTGCTTGTGTTTTGTTGGTTATAATTGTGTAGGGTTTAACTGTGTTCAACTGTGTGTTCAACCCTGCGTCTTCAACTGTGTTCAACTGTGTGTTCAACCCTGCGTCTTAAGAACATAAGAACGAAGGAACACTGCAGCAGGCCTACTGGCCCATGCGAGGCAGGTCCAAGTCTCCTACCGGCTTAAGCCAATGAGCCCAACCTAGTCAGGTCAGGTCACATTGACTTAAGGGAGGAACACGGCAACCGACCTGGTAGCACAAGCTATCAGGTCTAACTCACACCCACCCACATCCACTCATGTATTTATCCAACCTATTTTTAAAGCTACACAACGTTCTGGCCTCTATAACTGTACTCGGGAGTTTGTTCCACTCATCCACAACTCTATTACCAAACCAGTACTTTCCTATATCCTTCCTGAATCTGAATTTTTCCAACTTAAAACCATTGCTGCGAGTCCTGTCTAGGCTAGATATTTTCAGCACACTATTTACATCCCCTTTATTTATTCCTGTCTTCCATTTATACACCTCAATCATATCCCCCCTAATTCTACGTCTTTCTAGAGAGTGCAGATTCAGGGCCCTTAGTCTATCCTCATAGGGAAGATTTCTGATACATGGGATCAACTTTGTCATCCTCCTCTGTACGTTTTCCAGAGAATTTATATCCATTCTGTAATACGGTGACCAAAACTGAGCAGCATAGTCTAAATGAGGCCTAACCAAGGATGTATAGAGTTGAAGAACAACCTGAGGACTCCTATTATTTATGCTTCTTGATATGAAGCCAAGGATTCTATTAGCTTTATTGCGAACACTTATGCACTGTTGTCTTGGTTTCAGATTACTGCTAACCAGAACTCCTAAATCTTTTTCGCAATCCGTAATATTAAGATCTACATTATTTAGTTTATATGTGGCATGGTTATTGTCCTGTCCAACATTTAGAACTTTGCATTTGTCTATATTAAACTGCATCTGCCACTTCTCCGACCACTGCATCAGTCTATTCAAATCTTCCTGGAGTGCTCTAATGTCCTCGTCAGAATGAATTCGACGGCCTATTTTGGTGTCATCGGCAAACTTGCTGATGTCGCTCTTTATGCCCTCATCTATGTCGTTTATGTAGATTGTGAACAGCAGGGGGCCCAACACTGACCCCTGTGGAACACCGCTCGTGACGCTTCCCCACTCTGATTTCTCCCCATTTATGCAAACGCTCTGCTGCCTATTTGTCAACCATACCTCTATCCAGGAAAAAAATTTTCCTCCTATTCCATGTGCCTTAATTTTCCTCAATAGTCTCTGATGTGGGACCCTGTCAAAAGCCTTACTGAAGTCCATATACACAATATCATATTCATTACCATGATCTACCTCCTCAAATACCTTAGTGAAAAAAGCTAATAAATTCGTAAGGCAGGAACGCCCCTTTGTAAAACCATGCTGAGATTCGTTGATTAATTTATGCTTTTCAAGGTGGCTACGAACTGCCTCGGCAATTATTGATTCCATCAATTTTCCCACTTTGGAGGTTAGGCTTATTGGTCTATAGTTCGAAGCTAAGGACCTGTCACCTGCTTTGAAAATAGGTATCACATTTGCCATTTTCCACTTATCTGGCACCATGCCAGTTTGTTCACCCCTGCGTCTTCAACTGTGTTCAACTGTGTGTTCAACCCTGTTTCTTCAACTGTGAGTGTTCAGCTTTATCTTGAAGTGTCTTGACTTGTGTCTTGAAGCTTGTGTAGAGTCCCTCGGCAAGGTGTCTTTATCAAGTGTCTCCCTCACGTCCGTACCGAGATCACATGGTCTTTTCCACTCCACCACAGTGTTTTATGGCCAGCTGGAAGTAGTCGCACACCAGCACACACACACACACACACACACACACACACACACACACACACACACACACACACACACACACACACACACACACACACACACACACACACACACACACACACACACACACACACACACACATACACTCAAGTATTGCCAGCAGAACAAACGGCATCTGCTGAAAATATCAGTAGGAAGTCAGCTCCAGGACCCACAGAAGACGGTGGTGAGAGAGAGATGACGTCTGCCAGGATGCTGAAGGAAGCGATGGTAAGGACAACCATTCGTGAGAAAGAGATGTCGTCTTGAAGACAGAACGAGAGACTGACTCTCTGTCTCTTTTTTTTTTTTTTTTTTTTTACACAGGATTTGACAAAGTTAAGGATCCCTAGCTTTATTGACAAGCTATTTGCAGGTTAAGGATTCCTAACTTTATTGGCAAGTTAAGAGCTGTTACCTACATCAGCTCATTTGAAAGCATTTTTATTGTTATGAGACATACAAGAAGGGAACAGGATGAAGTTGGAGCCATCTGTGGGCCAGCTGTGGGCCATCTGTGGGCCAGTTGTGAGCCATCTTTGGGCCAGCTGTGAGCCATCTGTGGGCCAGCATTTTCATTTGATCAACTGACTTTATCTCGTTGACATCATTATGCTGTACGAATGTGTTCCATACTCGAGTCATCCTGGGTATATAGGATCTCAGATGGAGTGATGTTGCTGCTTTCTGCCCGTCTTGTGGCATACAAGCTTGTTTCACGCTGTCCTCGAAGTGGATCCAAGTGTGGTACTTTGACAATATTGGCCTTGTACATAACAGTAAGGCCACCCACATCCCTCCTGTGTTGAAGGCTCTGCTGAAATGACAGATCTATCCAGGATGGGTCCAGGCGAGAGATGAGACGTCTTGCTCTGTTCTCTACTCTGTCAAGCAGTCGCAGATGAGAAAGGGGGGAGGCAAACCAAGAAAGTGGAGCATACTCAAAGTGTGAGCGTACTTGTGCCTCGTACAGAATCTTGCAATCCCTCTCTCTCTCTCTCTCTCTCTCTCTCTCTCTCTCTCTCTCACCAACGAAAATCAACAGCATAATGTAAGCGATAGATGAAATGCCATAAACTCTATCTCACTATCTATCTATGCTATATATTTATATACATATGGAAAGAGAGCTGGAGAGAGAGAGAGAGAGAGAGAGAGAGAGATAGCGGAGAATTAGAGAGAAGTGTTAGAGAGGGGAAACTCTAGAGAAAAAGGCAGACTGTGCCATCTAGCTCCCCTCAACATACAAACAAAATTCTTGGACGAAGACTATTTTTCTGTCCCTAATTGAATGCTCTCTTTTGCCCCGTCCCGTCTCCCCTAGCCTCTGTCCCTGTCTCCCCTAGCCTCTGTCCCTGTCTCCCCTAGCCTCTGTCCCCGTCTCCCCTAGCCTCTGTCCCTGTCTCCCCTAGCCTCTGTCCCTGTCTCCCCTAGCCTCTGTCCCTGTCTCCCCTAACCTCTGTCCCCGTCTCCCCTAGCCTCTGTCCCTGTCTCCCCTAGC
This sequence comes from Cherax quadricarinatus, assembly GCF_038502225.1. Classification (NCBI taxonomy): domain Eukaryota; kingdom Metazoa; phylum Arthropoda; class Malacostraca; order Decapoda; family Parastacidae; genus Cherax; species Cherax quadricarinatus. The sequence goes on along the minus strand of NC_091323.1, from coordinate 31,872,468 downwards.
CTCTGTCCCCGTCTCCCCTAGCCTCTGTCCCTGTCTCCCCTAGCCTCTGTCCCCGTCTCCCCTAGCCTCTGTCCCTGTCTCCCCTAGCCTCTGTCCCTGTCTCCCCTAGCCTCTGTCCCTGTCTCCCCTAGCCTCTGTCCCTGTCTCCCCTAGCCTCTGTCCCCGTCTCCCCTAGCCTCTGTCCCTGTCTCCCCTAGCCTCTGTCCGTGTCTCCCCTAGCCTCTGTCCCTGTCTCCCCTAGCCTCTGTCCCCGTCTCCCCTAGCCTCTGTCCCTGTCTCCCCTAGCCTCTGTCCCTGTCTCCCCTAGCCTCTGTCCCCGTCTCCCCTAGCCTCTGTCCCTGTCTCCCCTAGACTCTGTCCCCGTCTCCCCTAGCCTCTGTCCCCGTCTCCCCTAGCCTCTGTCCCTGTCTCCCCTAGACTCTGTCCCCGTCTCCCCTAGCCTCTGTCCCTGTCTCCCCTAGCCTCTGTCCCTGTCTCCCCTAGCCTCTGTCCCTGTCTCCCCTAGCCTCTGTCCCTGTCTCCCCTAGCCTCTGTCCCTGTCTCCCCTAGCCTCTGTCCCTGTCTCCCCTAGCCTCTGTCCCTGTCTCCCCTAGCCTCTGTCCCTGTCTCCTCTAGCCTCTGTCCCTGTCTCCCCTAGCCTCTGTCCCTGTCTCCCCTAGCCTCTGTCCCCGTCTCCCCTAGCCTCCGCCTCTGTCCTGTCTGACTATGTCCCCGTCTCCCCTAACCTCTGTCCCCGTCTCCCCTAGCCTCTGTCCCTGTCTCCCCTAGACTCTGTCCCCGTCTCCCCTAGCCTCTGTCATTGTCTCCCCTAGCCTCTGTCCCTGTCTCCCCTAGACTCTGTCCCCGTCTCCCCTAGCCTCTGTCCCTGTCTCCCCTAGCCTCTGTCCCCGTCTCCCCTAACCTCTGTCCCCGTCTCCCCTAGCCTCTGTCCCTGTCTCCCCTAGCCTCTGTCCCTGTCTCCCCTAGACTCTGTCCCCGTCTCCCCTAGCCTCTGTCCCCCTAGCCTCTGTCCTCTAGCCTCTGTCCCTGTCTCCCCTAGCCTCTGTCCCTGTCTGTCCTCCCCTAGCCTCTGTCCCTGTCTCCCCTAGTCTGTCCCGTCTCCCTTAGCCTCTGTCACTCTAGTCTCCTCTAGCCTCTCTCCCCTAGCCTCCCTGTCTCCCCTAGCCTCTGTCCCTGTCTCCCCTAGCCTCTGTCCCTGTCTCCCCTAGCCTCTGTCCCTGTCTCCCCTAGCCTCTGTCCCTGTCTCCCCTAGCCTCTGTCCCTGTCTCCCCTAGCCTCTGTCCCTGTCTCCCCTAGCCTCTGTCCCTGTCTCCCCTAGCCTCTGTCCCTGTCTCCCCTAGCCTCTGTCCCTGTCTCCCCTAGCCTCTGTCCCCGTCTCCCGTAGCCTCTGTACCTGTCTCCTCTAGCCTCTGTCCCCGTCTCCCGTAGCCTCTGTACCTGTCTCCTCTAGCCTCTGTCCCTGTCTCCCCTAGCCTCTGTCCCAGTCTCCCCTAGCCTCTGTCCCTGTCTCCCCTAGCCTCTGTCCCTGTCTCCCCTAGCCTCTGTCCCAGTCTCCCCTAGCCTCTGTCCCAGTCTTCCCTAGCCTCTGTCCCAGTCTCCCCTAGTCTCCCCTAGCCTCTGTCCCTGTCTCCCCTAGCCTCTGTCCCTGTCTCCCCTAGCCTCTGTCCCTGTCTCCCCTAGCCTCTGTCCCTGTCTCCCCTAGCCTCTGTCCCTGTCTCCCCTAGCCTCTGTCCCTGTCTCCCCTAGCCTCTGTCCCTGTCTCCCCTAGCCTCTGTCCCAGTCTCCCCTAGCCTCTGTCCCTGTCTCCCCTAGCCTCTGTCCCTGTCTCCCCTAGCCTCTGTCCCTGTCTCCCCTAGCCTCTGTCCCTGTCTCCCCTAGCCTCTGTCCCTGTCTCCCCTAGCCTCTGTCCCTGTCTCCCCTAGCCTCTGTCCCTGTCTCCCCTAGCCTCTGTCCCTGTCTCCCCTAGCCTCTGTCCCTGTCTCCCCTAGCCTCTGTCCCTGTCTCCCCTAGCCTCTGTCCCTCCACCACCATCCGTTTATCCTCGTCTACTATCACTCCCTATCCCTCATGTCTCTCTCCCTATCCCTCAGTTTTTGTTCGCCCTCTCCTCACTTCCAGTTTTTCTCCTCTTTTTTTGCATATTCTCTTTAATCTCATTATCCTTCATTCATCACTGTCCTCTGTTCCTCATCTCTTCTATATTTCGTATTCATTGTTGCTAATATTCTATATTACATACACTCATACACACTCTTTCCATATGGTCCAAGTTGGACCGAAACGTCGTCGTAAGCTTCTCTCTTTTATGTGCGGGTTATTTGTGTATCGTTCTTCTTCTTCTTCTGATGATGATGATGACCAGAGCTTTGGTAAGATGGGTAAGGAAGAAGGATGGGTAAGGAAGAAGGATGGGTAAGGAAGAAGGATGGGTAAGGATGGAAATATTGGAAAAGGGTGGGAGGGGGGAGAGAGGTAGGATATAAAAGGTAAGTGGCCCAACCACTTTGGTGTAATTTAAAAAGTGTATGTGAATTGATAAGATATTCTTTAAGAGGTATAATACTAACCCATCAGAGTCACATAGATATAATAGGTATATAACTACATGACTCTGAATTGGTAGTAGTTATACAAGTTGCAATTGTTTTTTTTTTTTTTTTTTTCGCGATTGCACAACGGATATTTATACGACAAAGAAGGCATTAATTTTCTGGCCAGTTTATAAGTTCGTGACAATAGCTTCTTAATGGTGGTGTCCAACAATAGTCAATAGCATAATTTTACGTTAGAAAGTTATTTAATATGTCTCCCTAATTGGGGGCGATGATTTTCTCAGTATACATAGAAGGGTTCTGGTGGTATCCAATCTTCTTCATCAGGTAAGTTGCTCAAAATCATGGGTCGAGGGTAATTATCTTTATGAATAAAACGACGGACCCTCTGTGGGAGAGTCATTCTTTGAGTCCTGTGAGGCGGAGTATTGATGGTGTAATCGGTGGTGTGTATCGTTCCAGTCACGTTATTGTGCCTTTTTGTTATTTATTTATTTATGTATACATTAACTATTCCAACATTATCTATTCCCCAATTATCCTCACACTATCCTCACACTGTCCTCACACTATCCTCACACTATCCTCACACTATCCTCACACTATCCTCACACTATCCTCACACTATCCTCACACTATCCTCACACTATCCTCACACTATCCTCACACTAGCCTCACACTATCCTCACACTATCCTCACACTATCCTCACACTATCCTCACACTATCCTCACACTATCCTCACACTAGCCTCACACTATCCTCACACTATCCTCACACTATCCTCACACTATCCTCACACTAGCCTCACACTAGCCTCACACTATCCTCACACTAGCCTCATACTAGCCTCACACTAGCCTCACACTAGCCTCACACTAGCCTCACACTAGCCTCACACTATCCTCACACTAGCCTCATACTAGCCTCACACTAGCCTCACACTAGCCTCACACTATCCTCACACTGTCCTCACACTATCCTCACACTATCCTCACACTATCCTCACACTAGCCTCACACTAGCCTCACACTATCCTCACACTAGCCTCATACTAGCCTCACACTATCCTCACACTAGCCTCACACTATCCTCACACTATCCTCACACTAGCCTCATACTAGCCTCACACTATCCTCACACTAGCCTCACACTATCATCACACTATTCTCACACTATCATCACACTATCCTCACATTATCTTCACACTATCCTCGCACTATCCTCACACAATCCTCACACTATCCTCACACTGTCCTCACACTGTCCTCACACTATCCAAACACTATCCTCAAACTATCCTAACATTATCCTCACACTATCCTCACACTAGCCTCACACTAGCCTCACTCTATCCTCACATTATCCTCACACTATACTCACACTATCCTCGCATTATCCTCACACTATCCTCACACTAGCTTCACACTTGCCTCACACTATCCTCATACTATCCTCACACTATCCTCACACTATCTTCACACTATCCTCACACTATCCTCACACTATTCTCACACTATCCTCACACTGTCCTCACACTGTCCTCACACTATCCTCACACTGTCCTCACACTATTCTCAAACTATCCTCACATTATCCTCACACTATCCTCACACTAGCCTCACACTAGCCTCACACTATCCTCACACTATCCTCACACTATCCTCACACTAGCCACACACTATCCTCACACTATCCTCACACTATACTCACACTATCTTTACACTATCCTCACACTATCCTCACACTATCCTCACACTAGCCACACACTAGCCACACACTATCCTCACACTAGCCACACACTAGCCTCACAGTATCCTTACACTAGCCACACACTATCCTCACACTATCCTCACACTATCCTCACACTATCTTCACACTATCCTCACGCAATGTTCAGTGTTCACAGGGCTGGAGGTTCACTTTCCTCTTAATACGATTTTTTCTGAAAATTGTTCAGCAAGCCCTGGAACACGCCCTGGAACACGACCTGGAACACGCCCTGGAACACGCCCTGGAGCACGCCCTGGAACACGCCCTGGAACACGCCCTGGAACACGCCCTGGAACACGCCCTGGAACACGCCCTGGAACACGCCCTGGAACACGCCCTGGAACACGCCCTGGAGCACGCCCTGGAGCACGCCCTGGAACACGCCCTGGAACACGCCCCGGAACACGCCCTGGAACACGACCTGGAACACGCCCTGGAACACGCCCTGGAGCACGCCCTGGAACACGCCCTTGAACACGCCCTGGAACACGCTCTGGAACACTCCCTGGAACACACCCTTGAACACGCCCTTGAACACGTCCTGGAACACGCCCTGGAACACGCCCTGGAACACGCCCTGGAACACGCCCTGGAACACGCCCTGGAACACGCCCTTGAACACTCCCTGGAACACGCCCTGGAACACGCCCTGGAACAAGCCCTGGAACACGCCCTGGAACACGCTCTTGAACACGCCCTGCAACACGCCCTGGAACACGCCCTGGAACACGCCCTGGAACACGACCTGGAACACGCCCTGGAACACGCCCTGGAGCACGCCCTGGAACACGCCCTTGAACACGCCCTGGAACACGCTCTGGAACACGCCCTGGAACACACCCTTGAACACGCCCTTGAACACGTCCTGGAACACGCCCTGGAACACGCCCTGGAACACGCCCTGGAACACGCCCTGGAACACGCCCTGGAACACGCCCTTGAACACGCCCTGGAATACGCCCTGGAACACGCCCTGGAACACGCCCTGGAACACGCCCTGGAACACGCTCTTGAACACGCCCTGCAACACGCCCTGGAACACGCCCTGGAACACGCCCTGGAACACGACCTGGAACACGCCCTGGAACACGCCCTTGAACACTCCCTGGAACACGCCCTGGAACACGCCCTGGAACAAGCCCTGGAACACGCCCTGGAACACGCTCTTGAACACGCCCTGCAACACGCCCTGGAACACGATCTGGAACACGCCCTGGAACACGCCCTGGAACACGCCCTGAGGCAGGGAGGACGAGCAGGGAGGGAGGGGGAAATGGAAGGGCGACAGGGGAGGCTGAATCACCCTACATGCCCTTTCTGTATTACCTGGAGCCAGGGAACCACGCCAGGGTGCCTCGCCTGGGTGCCATGCCTGGGCGCCACGAAAAAGTACTACGCCATGGTGCCACGCCAGGGTGCCACCAGGGTGCCACGCCTGGGTGCCATGCCTGGGTGCCACGAGAGAGTACAACGCCATGGTGCCACGCCAGGGTGCCACGCCAGGGAGCCACGCCAGGGTGCCACTCCAGGGTGCCACGCTAGGGTGCCACGCCACGGTACCACCCCAGGGTACCACACCATGGTGCCACGCCAGGGTGCCACACAATGATGCCACGCTCTGGCGCTCTCTGGATGGCATACTTGATGTCGCACACTGCGGATGTATGTGAAAGACGTCCGGAGATGCACACTGACTCTCCAGGTACACACACACACACACACACACACACCACACACACACACACACACACACACACACAAACACACACACACACACACACACACACACAAACACACACACACACACACACACACACACACACACACACACAAACACACACACACACACACACACACACACACACACACACACACACACACGTGCCTGTCAAGTCCCAGGAGGTTGGGGGTCAGGTCACAAGATGTTGTGGGCAGCCAAGGACCACTGAGACTCTACATTACAGCACAAGCCACCTACCTTTCAGTACATAATAAACCCACACATAATTCCACACAAAATTACACACACACACACACACACACACACACACACACACACACACACACACACACACACACACACACACACACACACACACACACACACACACACACACACACACACACACACATATTCACATATATCAAAAATAGCACTGGTCCTAGAACTGACCCCTGTTGGACCCCGCTCGTAACAGGCGCCCACTGTGATACCTCTTCACGTACCATGACTCGTTGCTGCCTCCCTGTCAGGTATTCCCTTATCCATTGCAGTGCCCTCCCTTTTACTTGCGCCTGATCCTCCAGCTTCTGCACTAATCTCTTGTGGGGAACTGTATCAAAGGCCTTCCTGCAGTCTAGGAAAACGCAATCTACCCACTCCTCTCTCTCGTGTCTTACTTCTGTTACCTTGTCATAAAACTCCAGGAGGTTTGTGATACAGGATTTGCCTTCCATGAACCCATGCTGGTTTTCATTTATAATCTTGTTCCTTTCCAGGTGTTCGACCACTCTCCTCCTGATAATCTTCTCCATGACTTTGCACACAATACATGTCAGAGACACAGGTCTGTAGTTTAGTGCCTCGTTTCTGTTTCCTTTCTTAAATATGGGGACTACATTAGCTGTCTTCCATTTCTCAGGTAGTTGCCCAGTTTCAAGGGATGTGTTGAAGATTGTGGTTAGAGGCACGCACAGCATCTCTGCTCCTTCTCTAAGGACCCATGGGGAGATGTTGTCCGGTCCCATCGCCTTTGAGGAGTCAAGGTCACTTAAGAGCTTCTTCACCTCCTCCTCGGTTGTTCGTATGTCATCCAACACTTGTTGGTATATTCCCTCTTGATGTTCCCTTCTGTGCTGTCTTCCCACAGCCCTTCCTGTCTCTACTGTAAAAACTTCCTTAAATCTCCTGTTCAGCTCCTCACATACCTCCTGATCATTTCTTGTGAGTTCTCCACTTTCTGTCCTTAATCTGATCACCTGGTCTTTGACTGTTGTCTTCCTCCTGATGTGGCTATACAACAGTTTCGGGTCAGTCTTGATTCTCGATGCTATGTCATTTCGTACTGTCGCTGGGCCTCCCTCCTTACCTGTGCATACTCATTCCTGGCTCTGTGACTGATCTCCCTATTTTCGTGTGTTCTCTGCCTTCTGTAATTTTTCCATTCTCTATTGCACTTTGTTTTTGCCTCCTTACACCGTCGGGTAAACCAGGGGCTCGTTCTGGTCTTCCCGTTGTTACTGTTGCCCTTGGGAATAAACTTTTCCACTGCCCCCTTGCATTTTGCTGTGACATATTCCATCATTTCATATACTGGCTTTCCTGCCAGTTCTCTGTCCCACTGGACCTCCCGCAGGAAGTTCTTCAACCCTATGTAGTCCCCTCTTTTATAGTCAGGCTTTTCCCATTCAACTCCTGTTATTCTCACCACTTACAGCTCTACTATGTATTCAAAGCACAGAACCACGTGGTCGCTAGCTCCTAGGGGACTCTCACACTTGATGTCCTCAATGTCTGAGCTGCCCAGGGTGAACACAAGGTCCAATCTTGCTGGTTCATCCTCCCCTCTCACTCTGGTAGTGTCCTTAACATGTTGGTGCATGAGGTTTTCCAGCACCACGTCCAGCATCCTGGCTCTCCATGTTTCGGGACCCCCATGTGGCTCCAGGTTTTCCCAGTCGATCTCCCTGTGGTTGAAATCCCCCATAACCAGCAACTTTGCTCTGCTGGAATGAGCTCTTCTTGCCACCTCAGCAAGTGTGTCCACCATTGCTCTGTTGCTCTCTTCATATTCCTCTCTTGGCCTCCTGCAGTTCTGTGGTGGATTATACATCACTGCAATGACCACTTTGTGTTCCCCAGACTGAAGTGTACCTGCCATGTAGTCCCTTTCTCCCGGCTCATCTATGCCTTCCATTTTCTCGAATTTCCATCTGTTTTTTACGAGCAGAGCAACCCCACCTCCCCCCCTGCCCCTTCTATCTTTCCTCATGATCTGGTATCCTGGTGGGAAGATTGCATCTGTTATTGTCTCCGTGAGTTTTGTTTCTGTAACTGCTATGATGTCTGGGGACTTCTCATTGATTCTTTCTTGCCATTCCTC
>NC_091323.1:31846541-31859041 GCF_038502225.1 Cherax quadricarinatus | reverse complement strand
AACTACAAAAGGGGGAACTACTCAGGCATGAGGAACTTCCTTCAAGACATTCAGTGGGAGAGGGAACTGGCAGGAAAACCAGTACAAGAAATGATGGACTATGTAGCAACAAAATGCAAGGAGGCAGAGGAGAGGTTTGTTCCCAAGGGAAACAGAAATAATGGGAAGAACAGAACGAGTCCTTGGTTCCCCCAAAGGTGTAGGGAGGCAAAAACTAGGTGTACTAGAGAATGGAAAAGGTACAGAAGACAGAGAACTCAGGAAAATAAAGAAATCAGCCGAAGAGCCAGAAACGAATATGCACAGATAAGAAGGGAGGCTCAGAGACAATATGAAAATGACATAGCATCAAAAATAAAGACTGACCCGAAGCTGTTGTACAGCCACATCAGGAGGAAAACAACAGTCAAGGACCAGGTAATCAGACTGAGGAAGAGTGATGGGGAATTCACAAGAAACGACCAAGAGGTATGTCAGGAGCTCAACACAAGATTTAAAGAGGCATTTACAGTGGAAACCAGTAGGACTCCAGGAAATCAGAACAGGGGGCACACCAGAAAGTGCTGGATGAGGTACATATAACCAAGGAGGAGGTGAAGAAGTTGCTATGCGAACTTGACACCTCAAAGGCGGTGGGACCAGACAACATCTCTCCATGGGTCCTTAAAGAGGGAGCAGAGATATTGTGTGAGCCATTAACAAAGATCTCCAACACATCATTTGAAACTGGGCAACTCCCTGAGGTATGGAAAATGGCAAATGTAGTCCCAATTTTTAAAAAGGGAGACAGACATGAGGCACTAAACTACAGACCTGTATCACTAACGTGTATAGTATGCAAGGTCATGGAGAAGATCATCAGGAGGAGAGTGGTGGGGCACCTGGAAAGAAACAAGTGTATAATTGACAACCAGCACGGTTTCAGGGAAGGAAAATCCTGTGTCACAAACCTATTAGAGTTTTATGACAAGGTGACAGAAGTAAGACAAGAGAGAGAGGGGTGGATCGACTGCATATTTTTGGACTGCAAGAAGGCCTTCGACACAGTTGCTCACAAGAGGTTACTGCAAAAGCTAGAGGATCAGGCACACATAACAGGAAAGGCACTGCAATGGATCAGAGAATACCTGACAGGGAGGCAACAACGAGTCATGGTACGCGACGAGGTGTCAGAGTGGGCGCCTGTGACAAGCGGGGTTCCACAGGGGTCAGTCCTAGGACCTGTGCTGTTCTTGGTATATGTGAACGACATAACGGAAGGGATAGACTCAGAAGTGTCCTTGTTTGCAGATGATGCGAAGTTAATGAGAAGAATCAAATCGGATGAGGATCAGGCAGGACTACAAAGAGACCTGGACAGGCTACAAGCCTTTTCCAGCAACTGGCTCCTTGAATTTAACCCTGCCAAATGCAAAGTCATGAAGATTGGGGAAGGGCAAAGAAGACCGCAGACACAATATAGTTATGGCCAAAGACTGCAAACCTCACTCAAGGAAAAAGATCTGGGGGTGAGTATAACACCGAGCATATCTCCTGAGGCGCACATCAATCAGATAACTGCTGCAGCATACGGGCGCCTGGCAAACCTACGGATAGCGTTCCGATACCTCAGTAAGGATTCGTTTAAGACTCTGTATACCATTTACGTCAGGCCCATACTGGAGTATGCAGCACCAGTTTAGAATCCACACGTCAAGAAATTAGAGAAAGTGCAAAGGTTTGCAACAAGACTTGTCCCAGAGCTACGGGGATTGTCCTACGAAGAAAGGTTGAGGGAAATCGGCCTGACGACACTGGAGGACAGGAGGGTCAGGGGAGACATGATAACTACATATAAAATACTGCGCGGAATAGACAAGGTGGACAAAGACGGGATGTTCCAGAGAAGGGACACAGACACAAGAGGTCACAATTGGAAGTTGAAGACTCAGATGAATTAAAGGGATGTTAGGAAGTATTTCTTCAGTCATAGAGTAGTCAGGCCGTGGAATAGCCTAGAAAGTGACGTAGTGGAGGCGGGAACCATACATAGTTTTAAGGCGAGGTATGATAGAGCTCTTGGGCCAGGGAGAGAGAGGACCTAGTAGCAATCAGCGAAGAGGCGGGGCCAGGAGCTGTGACTCGACCCCTGCAACCACAAATAGGTGAGTACAAATAGGTGAGTACACACACACACACACACACACACACACACACACACACACACACACACACACACACACACACACACACATCACCTTCCTTTAAGAACATAAATAAAAAGTTTGAAACTCCCGTGATAATTAATGCATCATCAGTAAGCTTTTCACTTCTCCTCTCAACTTCTCTCAATTTCTCTTCTCAGCTTCTCCTCTCCACTTCTCTCAACTTCTCCTCTCCACTTCTCCTCTCCACTTCTCCTCTCCACTTCTCTCAACTTCTCCTCTCCACTTCTCTCAACTTCTCCTCTCCACTTCTCCTCTCCACTTCTCCTCTCCACTTCTCTCAACTTCTCCTCTCCACTTCTCTCAACTTCTCCTCTCCACTTCTCTCAACTTCTCCTCTCAACTTCTCCTCTCCACTTCTCCTCTCCACTTCTCCTCTCCACTTCTCTCCACTTCCCCTCTCTACTTCTCTCAACTTCTCCTTTCCACTTCTCCTTTCCACTTCTCCTCTCCACTTCTCTCCACTTCTCCTCTCCACTTCTCCTCTCCACTTCTCCATTTCTCTCCACTTCCCCTCTCCACTTCTCTCAACTTCTCCTCTCCACTTCTCTTCACTTCTCCTCTCCACTTCTCCTCTCCACTTCTCTCCACTTCTCCTTTCCACTTCTCCTCTCCACTTCTCTCCACTTCTCTCCACTTCTCCTCTCCACTTCTCCTCTCCACTTCTCCTCTCCACTTCTCCTTTCCACTTCTCCTCTTCACTTCTCCTCTCCACTTCTCTCAACTTCTCCTCTCCACTTCTCTTCTCCACTTCTCCTTTAAACTCCTCCTCTCCACTTCTAATCTCCACTTCTCTCAACTTCTCCTCTCCACTTCTCCTCTCCACTTCTCCTCTCCACTTCTCTCAACTTCTCCTCTCCACTTCTCCTCTCCACTTCTCCTCTCCACTTCTCCTCTCCACTTCTCTCAACTTCTCCTCTCCACTTCTCCTCTCCACTTCTCCTCTCAACTTCTCCTCTCAACTTCTCCTCTCAACTTCTCCTCTCCACTTCTCCTCTCATGAGTGATGTTTAATCACACATATTTAAATTAATCACAGATTTCTCCTCACTTTTCATTAACTTCAAGTCAACACAGTCGGATTTATTTTAATTCCGGCTCCTGTGGAGAGAAGATGATGGTGACGTGTTGTTGTCTGACTTCCGGAAGATGATGGTGATGTGTTGTTGTCTGACTTCCGGAAGATGATGGTGATGTGTTGTTGTCTGACTTCCGGAAGATGATGGTGATGTGTTGTTGTCTGACTTCCGGAAGATGATGGTGATGTGTTGTTGTCTGACTTCCGGAAGATGATGGTGATGTGTTGTTGTCTAACTTCCGGAAGATGATGGTGATGTGTTGTTGTCTGACTTCCGGAAGATGATGGTGATGTGTTGTTGTCTGACTTCCGGAAGATGATGGTGATGTGTTGTTGTCTGACTTCCGGAAGATGATGGTGATGTGTTGTTGTCTAACTTCCGGAAGATGATGGTGATGTGTTGTTGTCTAACTTCCGGAAGATGATGGTGATGTGTTGTTGTCTAACTTCCGGAAGATGATGGTGATGTGTTGTTGTCTGACTTCCGGAAGATGATGGTGATGTGTTGTTGTCTAACTTCCGGAAGATGATGGTGATGTGTTGTTGTCTGACTTCCGGAAGATGATGGTGAAGTGCTGTTGTCTAACTTCCGGAAGATGATGGTGATGTGTTGTTGTCTAACTTCCGGAAGATGATGGTGAAGTGTTGTTGTCTAACTTCCGGAAGATGATGGTGATGTGTTGTTGTCTAACTTCCGGAAGATGATGGTGATGTGTTGTTGTCTAACTTCCGGAAGATGATGGTGATGTGTTGTTGTCTGACTTCCGGAAGATGATGGTGATGTGTTGTTGTCTAACTTCCGGAAGATGATGGTGATGTGTTGTTGTCTGACTTCCGGAAGATGATGGTGATGTGTTGTTGTCTAACTTCCGGAAGATGATGGTGATGTGTTGTTGTCTGACTTCCGGAAGATGATGGTGATGTGTTGTTGTCTAACTTCCGGAAGATGATGGTGAAGTGTTGTTGTCTGACTTCCGGAAGATGATGGTGAAGTGTTGTTGTCTAACTTCCGGAAGATGATGGTGATGTGTTGTTGTCTGACTTCCGGAAGATGATGGTGATGTGTTGTTGTCTAACTTCCGGAAGATGATGGTGATGTGTTGTTGTCTGACTTCCGGAAGATGATGGTGATGTGTTGTTGTCTAACTTCCGGAAGATGATGGTGATGTGTTGTTGTCTGACTTCCGGAAGATGATGGTGATGTGTTGTTGTCTAACTTCCGGAAGATGATGGTGAAGTGTTGTTGTCTGACTTCCGGAAGATGATGGTGATGTGTTGTTGTCTGACTTCCGGAAGATGATGGTGATGTGTTGTTGTCTGACTTCCGGAAGATGATGGTGATGTGTTGTTGTCTGACTTCCGGAAGATGATGGTGATGTGTTGTTGTCTAACTTCCGGAAGATGATGGTGAAGTGTTGTTGTCTGACTTCCGGAAGATGATGGTGAAGTGTTGTTGTCTGACTTCCGGAAGATGATGGTGATGTGTTGTTGTCTGACTTCCGGAAGATGATGGTGATGTGTTGTTGTCTAACTTCCGGAAGATGATGGTGAAGTGGTGTTGTCTGACTTCCGGAAGATGATGGTGAAGTGTTGTTGTCTGACTTCCGGAAGATGATGGTGATGTGTTGTTGTCTGACTTCCGGAAGATGATGGTGATGTGTTGTTGTCTAACTTCCGGAAGATGATGGTGAAGTGTTGTTGTCTGACTTCCGGAAGATGATGGTGAAGTGTTGTTGTCTGACTTCCGGAAGATGATGGTGATGTGTTGTTGTCTGACTTCCGGAAGATGATGGTGATGTGTTGTTGTCTGACTTCCGGAAGATGATGGTGATGTGTTGTTGTCTGACTTCCGGAAGATGATGGTGATGTGTTGTTGTCTGACTTCCGGAAGATGATGGTGAAGTGTTGTTGTCTAACTTCCGGAAGATGATGGTGAAGTGTTGTTGTCTGACTTCCGGAAGATGGTGATGTGTTGTTGTCTGACTTCCGGAAGATGATGGTGAAGTGTTGTTGCCTGACTTCCGGAAGATGATGGTGATGTGTTGTTGTCTGACTTCCGGAAGATGGTGATGTGTTGTTGTCTGACTTCCGGAAGATGGTGATGTGTTGTTGTCTGACTTCCGGAAGATGGTGATGTGTTGTTGTCTGACTTCCGGAAGATGGTGATGTGTTGTTGTCTAACTTCCGGAAGATGGTGATGTGTTGTTGTCTAACTTCCGGAAGATGATGGTGAAGTGTTGTTGTCTGACTTCCGGAAGATGATGGTGATGTGTTGTTGTCTGACTTCCGGAAGATGATGGTGATGTGTTGTTGTCTGACTTCCGGAAGATGATGGTGATGTGTTGTTGTCTAACTTCCGGAAGATGATGGTGATGTGTTGTTGTCTAACTTCCGGAAGATGATGGTGATGTGTTGTTGTCTAACTTCCGGAAGATGATGGTGATGTGTTGTTGTCTGACTTCCGGAAGATGATGGTGATGTGTTGTTGTCTAACTTCCGGAAGATGATGGTGATGTGTTGTTGTCTGACTTCCGGAAGATGATGGTGAAGTGTTGTTGTCTAACTTCCGGAAGATGATGGTGATGTGTTGTTGTCTAACTTCCGGAAGATGATGGTGATGTGTTGTTGTCTGACTTCCGGAAGATGATGGTGATGTGTTGTTGTCTAACTTCCGGAAGATGATGGTGATGTGTTGTTGTCTAACTTCCGGAAGATGATGGTGATGTGTTGTTGTCTAACTTCCGGAAGATGATGGTGATGTGTTGTTGTCTGACTTCCGGAAGATGATGGTGATGTGTTGTTGTCTGACTTCCGGAAGATGATGGTGAAGTGTTGTTGTCTGACTTCCGGAAGATGATGGTGATGTGTTGTTGTCTAACTTCCGGAAGATGATGGTGATGTGTTGTTGTCTAACTTCCGGAAGATGATGGTGATGTGTTGTTGTCTAACTTCCGGAAGATGATGGTGATGTGTTGTTGTCTAACTTCCGGAAGATGATGGTGATGTGTTGTCTGACTTCCGGAAGATGATGGTGATGTGTTGTTGTCTGACTTCCGGAAGATGATGGTGATGTGTTGTTGTCTGACTTCCGGAAGATGATGGTGATGTGTTGTTGTCTGACTTCCGGAAGATGATGGTGAAGTGTTGTTGTCTGACTTCCGGAAGATGATGGTGATGTGTTGTTGTCTAACTTCCGGAAGATGATGGTGATGTGTTGTTGTCTGACTTCCGGAAGATGATGGTGATGTGTTGTTGTCTAACTTCCTTAAGATGATGGTGATGTGTTGTTGTCTGACTTCCGGAAGATGATGGTGAAGTGTTGTTGTCTGACTTCCGGAAGATGATGGTGAAGTGTTGTTGTCTGACTTCCGGAAGATGATGGTGAAGTGTTGTTGTCTAACTTCCGGAAGATGATGGTGAAGTGTTGTTGTCTAACTTCCGGAAGATGATGGTGAAGTGTTGTTGTCTGACTTCCGGAAGATGACTTCCAACAGGAACATCCGTTTTAATGTTAAAACAAAAAAAATATTTGGTGTCTGTTTTTGTGTAGATCTTGTTAACAAGGACTGTGTTTGTCTTTAAGGAGACTGATGAGTCTCTTCAGAAGTCCCTTCAAGAGTCCCTTCTAGAGGACCTTCAAGAGTCCCTTCTAGAGGACCTTCAAGAGTCCCTTCTAGAGGACCTTCAAGAGTCCCTTCTAGAGGACCTTCAAGAGTCCCTTCTAGAGGACCTTCAAGAGTCCCTTCTAGAGGACCTTCAAGAGTCCCTTCTAGAGGACCTTCAAGAGTCCCTTCTAGAGGACCTTCAAGAGTCCCTTCTGGAGGACCTTCAAGAGTCCCTTCTAGAAGACCTTCAAGAGTCCCTTCTAGAGGACCTTCAAGAGTCCCTTCTAGAGGACCTTCTAGAGGACCTTCAAGAGTCCCTTCTAGAGGACCTTCAAGAGTCCCTTCTAGAGGACCTTCTAGAGAACCTTCAAGAGTCCCTTCTAGAGGACCTTCTAGAGGACCTTCAAGAGTCCCTTCTAGTGGACCTTCTAGAGGACCTTCAAGAGTCCCTTCTAGAGGACCTTCAAGAGTACCTTCTAGAGTCCCTTCAAGAGTCCCTTCAAGAGTACCTTCAAGAGTCCCTTCAAGAGTACCTTCAGGAGTACCTTCAAGAGTACCTTCAAGAGTCCCTTCAAGAGTCCCTTCAAGAGTCCCTTCAAGAGTCCCTTCAAGAGTATCTTCAAGAGTACCTTCAAGAGTACCTTCAAGAGTCCCTTCAAGAGTACCTTCAAGAGTACCTTCATGAGTACCTTCAAGAGTACCTTCAGGAGTCCCTTCAAGAGTCCCTTCAAGAGTACCTTCAAAAGTACCTTCAAGAGTAACTTCAAGAGTACCTTCAAGAGTCCCTTCAAGAGTACCTTCAAGAGTACCTTCAAGAGTACCTTCAGGAGTACCTTCAAGAGTACCTTCAAGAGTACCTTCAGGAGTACCTTCAAGAGTACCTTCAAGAGTACCTTCAAGAGTCCCTTCAAGAGTACCTTCAAGAGTACCTTCAAGAGTACCTTCAAGAGTACCTTCAAGAGTACCTTCAGGAGTACCTTCAAGAGTACCTTCAGGAGTACCTTCAGGAGTACCTTCAAGAGTACCTTCAAGAGTACCTTCAAGAGTACCTTCAAGAGTACCTTCAAGAGTACCTTCAAGAGTCCCTTCAAGAGTCCCTTCAAGAGTCCCTTCAAGAGTACCTTCAAGAGTCCCTTCAAGAGCCCCTTCAAGAGTACCTTCAAGAGTACCTTCGAGAGTACCTTCAAGAGTACCTTCAAGAGTACCTTCAGGAGTACCTTCAAGAGTACCATCAGGAGTACCTTCAAGAGCACCTTCAAGAGTACCTTCAAGAGTACCTTCAAGAGTACCTTCAGGAGTACCTTCAAGAGTACCTTCAAGAGTCCCTTCAGGAGTCCCTTCAAGAGTCCCTTCAAGAGCACCTTCAAGAGTACTTTCAAGAGCCCCTTCAAGAGTACCTTCAAGAGTACCTTCAAGAGCCCCTTCAAGAGTCCCTTCAAGAGTCCCTTCAAGAGCACCTTCAAGAGTACCTTCAAGAGCCCCTTCAAGAGTACCTTCAAGAGTACCTTCAAGAGCCCCTTCAAGAGTACCTTCAAGAGTACCTTCAAGAGTCCCTTCAAGAGCCCCTTCAAGAGTCCCTTCAAGAGTCCCTTCAAGAGTCCCTTCAAGAGCACCTTCAAGAGTACCTTCAAGAGCCCCTTGAAGAGTGCCTTCAAGAGTACTTTCAAGAGCCCCTTCAAGAGTACCTTCAAGAGTCCCTTCAAAAGCACCTTCAACAGTCCCTTCAAGAGTCCCTTCAAGAGCCCCTTCAAGAGTCCCTTCAAGAGTCCCTTCAAGAGTCCCTTCAAGAGCACCTTCAAGAGTACCTTCAAGAGCCCCTTCAAGAGTACCTTCAAGAGTCCCTTCAAGAGCCCCTTCAAGAGTACCTTCAAGAGTCCCTTCAAGAGCCCCTTCAAGAGTACCTTCAAGAGCCCCTTCAAGAGTCCCTTCAAGAGTCCCTTCAAGAGCACCTTCAAGAGTACCTTCAAGAGCCCCTTCAAGAGTACCTTCAAGAGCCCCTTCAAGAGTACCTTCAAGAGCCCCTTCAAGAGTCCCTTCAAGAGTCCCTTCAAGAGCACCTTCAAGAGTACCTTCAAGAGCCCCTTCAAGAGTACCTTCAAGAGCCCCTTCAAGAGTCCCTTCAAGAGTCCCTTCAAGAGCACCTTCAAGAGTATCTTCAAGAGCCCCTTCAAGAGTACCTTCAAGAGCCCCTTCAAGAGCACCTTCAAGAGTCCCTTCAAGAGTCCCTTCAAGAGCACCTTCAAGAGTACCTTCAAGAGCCCCTTCAAGAGTACCTTCAAGAGCCCCTTCAAGAGCACCTTCAAGAGTCCCTTCAAGAGTCCCTTCAAGAGCACCTTCAAGAGTACCTTCAAGAGCCCCTTCAAGAGTACCTTCAAGAGCCCCTTCAAGAGCACCTTCAAGAGTCCCTTCAAGAGTCCCTTCAAGAGTCTCTTCAAGAGCACCTTCAAGAGCACCTTCAAGAGTCCCTTCAAGAGTCTCTTCAAGAGTACCTTCAAGAGTACCTTCAAGAGTACCTTCAAGAGCCCCTTCAAGAGTACCTTCAAGAGCCCCTTCAAGAGTACCTTCAAGAGCCCCTTCAAGAGTACCTTCAAGAGCCCCTTCAAGAGTACCTTCAAGAGTACCTTCAAGAGCCCCTTCAAGAGTACCTTCAAGAGTACCTTCAAGAGTCCCTTCAAGAGTAACTTCAAGAGTACCTTCAAGAGCCCCTTCAAGAGTACCTTCAAGAGTACCTTCAAGAGTACCTTCAAGAGCCCCTTCAAGAGTACCTTCAAGAGTACCTTCAAGAGTACCTTCAAGAGTACCTTCAAGAGTCCCTTCAAGAGTCCCTTCAAGAGTACCTTCAAGAGTACCTTCAAGAGTACCTTCAAGAGTCCCTTCAAGAGTCCCTTCAAGAGTACCTTCAAGAGTACCTTCAAGAGTCCCTTCAAGAGTACCTTCAAGAGTACCTTCAAGAGTACCTTCAAGAGTACCTTCAAGAGTACCTTCAAGAGTCCCTTCAAGAGTCCCTTCAAGAGTACCTTCAAGAGTACCTTCAAGAGTACCTTCAAGAGTCCCTTCAAGAGTACCTTCAAGAGTACCTTCAAGAGCCCCTTCAAGAGTCCCTTCAAGAGTACCTTCAAGAGTCCCTTCAAGAGTACCTTCAAGAGTACCTTCAAGAGTACCTTCAAGAGTACCTTCAAGAGTCCCAGATCACCTGGACAGTGGTTCGTATATTAATGATGATAATAATAATAATAATAATCTCGATGTCTACAGGTACATGATACAACTTATACAGACCATAGCTGACACCCATGACACTACCGTGTGGAAAACCTCTTGTTATGCAGAGCATTTCTGATAAATTAGGTTAATTTTGTCCTCAGGATGCGACCCACACTAGTCCACTAACACCCAGCTACCTATTCTACTGCTAGGTAAACATGGACAGCAGGTGTCCGGGGATCGAACTACGGACACTCAGTGTGTGAACTGAGTGCACCACCAACCCAGCTACAGGAAACTTTGACTTATTGGACGGTTTGCCGCCAGCAATAACAGCCTGGTTGATGAAGTCTTAATCCACTTGGAGGCCTGGTCTGGGACCGGGCCGCGGGGGCGTTGACCCCCCTTGGCCCTCTTTCTAATGAAGGAATTATCTCCTCAAATCCTTTACAAAAAAAAGAAATAAACGTACGTGAGAGGACATACCGTAGAAACAAAGAATTTCTAAGTACAGAAACAATTACTAAATACAAATCTACAATCAGCAATTCAAAGAATAATGAGATCAGTAATCAGAGATGTATACATGAGCAGACTTAAGTTAGGGAATAGGTGAACAAGGTCGACTCGTGAATCATTCACAGTTTCCCAGGTCGGTAATATCAAGGCTAGTCAATATAAAATCTAACCTCCGTGATAACAACTGAGAGCTCAAGTGTTATTCACGAAGGAGAGGAGGCTGTATTTCCTACCATTACTATACAAAGTTTGATGCTGACGCAACAGTAACATCCTCAGGATTGATATTGTCTTGTGACTCGTAAAGGGACTTTAACCCTGGTAACTACAACTATCCTGTCCCATTAAATCTAACCTCATTAAGACGCACGTAAGTTCCTCCGTCTTTTAATAACATATTCACTTTTCCACTATAATCTACCTCGTCCATAATTACCATAACATTCACTATGTTTCGTAAGGTGAAGTCCAGAATCTGTCCTTAATTTATGGTATAATTTAACGAATCTTTGATGACGATTGTGTTGTCGAGAAAAGCTCAGAAGACGAGGGAACTTACGTGCCTCTTAACTCGAATTCCCTAACAGTTGTAAACAGGCGATCTTAACGATGCTAAAATTGTCACATGGGGATAGAACTCTTTAGCTCAAGATCTTTCACATACTCGTGCGTCATCAGAAGCTATGCAATGTTGCAAGACAGCAACAGATAGGAGGGGAAATTCTCTGAGGTAAGGAAGAAGGTATCAATGGCGGTCCATGTCATAATAATAATAATAATAATAATAATAATAATAATAATAATAATAATAATAATAATAATAATAATAATAATAATAATAATAATAAGAATAATAAGAATAATAAGAATAATAATAAAAATAATAATAACAATAATAATAATCTTTATTTCTACACTACTTGATACCCAGGTTACAGATAGATAAAGATAAATTTACAGAGAGAAAGAAAGAGAGAGAGAGAGCTATCTCTCACACACTCATAGTTACATCCACAAGGGTTCTCTCTCTCTCTCTCTCTCTCTCTCTCTCTCTCTCTCTCTCTCTCTCTCTCTCTCTCTCTCTCTCTCTCTCTCTCTCTCTCTCTCTCTCTCTCTCTCTCTCTCTCTCTCTCTCTCTCTCTCTCTCTCTCTCTCTCTCTCTCTCTCTCACTCTCTCTCTCTCTCTCTCTCACTCTCTCTCTCTCTCTCTCTCTCTCTCTCTCTCTCTCTCTCTGCAGGGTTGACAAGGTTAGAAGGAATCCCTAGCTTTATTGATAAGCTATTTACAGGTTAAGGATTCCTAACTTTATTGACAAGCTAAGAGCTGTTACCTACATCAGCTCATTTGAAAGCATTTTTATTGTTATGAGACATACAAGTAGGGAACAGGATGAAGTTGGAGCCATCTGTGGGCCAGCTGTGGGCCATCTGTGGGCCAGCTGTGAGCCATCTGTGGGCCAGCTGTGAGCCATCTGTGGGCCAGCTGTGAGCCATCTGTGGGCCAGCATTTTCATTTGATCAACTGACTTTATCTCGTTGACATCATTATGCTGTACGAATGTGTTCCATACTCGAGTCATCCTGGGTATATAGGATCTCAGATGGAGCGATGTTCTGGAGAAGGTTACAGCCAGAGTGAAGTTGCTGCTTTCTGCCCGTCTTGTGGCATAAAAGCTTGTTTCACGCTGTCCTCGAAGTGGATCCAAGTGTGGTACTTCGACAATATTGGCCTTGTACATAACAGTAAGGCCACCCACATCCCTCCTGTGTTGAAGGCTCTGCTGAATTAACAGATCTCTCCAGGATGGGTCCAGGCGAGAGATGAGACGTCTTGTTCTGTTCTCTACTCTGTCGAGCAGTCGCAGATTAGAGGGGTGGCAGGCAAACCAA
>NC_091323.1:31809708-31846441 GCF_038502225.1 Cherax quadricarinatus | reverse complement strand
TCTGAGATATTACGTAAAAATGGCGTATTTTTATTTTTTTTTTGGGGGGGGGGAGGTGAGGAAAAGGGCTGCTGGAACAATAGCGTGTACAATAGTGAATTAATTATGAGTCTGAAATTATTACTGGGAGAGGAAGGAGGGGGAGGGGGAGGAGAAGGAGGGGGAGGGGGAGGAGGGGGAGGGGGAGGAAGGGGAGGGGGAGGAGGGGAGGAGGGGAGGGGGAGGAGAAGGAGGGGGCGGGGAAGGAGGGGGAGGGGAAGGAGGGCAGAGTAATGCAAGTTGAAACTTTATCACCATTCTCGCCTCTCTAAACGGCTCTAAAGAGCTTTAAAAAGCTCTGAAGTGCAGTGTAAAAACAGCGCCACTCTGTGTATATACACTGAGAGACATACACCACTCAGTATATATACACTGAGAGACATACACCACTCAGTATATATACACTGAGAGACATACACCACTCAGTGTATATACACTGAGAGACACACACCACTCAGTGTATATACACTGAGAGACATACACCACTCAGTATACATACACTGAGAGACATACACCACTCAGTGTATATACACTGAGAGACACACACCACTCAGTGTATATACACTGAGAGACATACACCACTCAGTATATATACACTGAGAGACATACACCACTCAGTGTATATACACTGAGAGACACACACCACTCAGTGTATATACACTGAGAGACACACACCACTCAGTGTATATACACTGAGAGAAATACACCACTCAGTGTATATACACTGAGAGAAATACACCACTCAGTATATATACACTGAGAGAAATACACCACTGAGAATGTATACACTGAGAGAAATACACCACTCAGTATATATACACTGAGAGAAATACACCACTCAGTGCATATACACTGAGAGAAATACACCACTCAGTGCATATACACTGAGAGGAATATACCACTCAGTGTATATACACTGAGAGAAATACACCACTCAGTGTATATACACTGAGAGAAATACACCACTCAGTGTATATACACTGAGAGAAATACACCACTCAGTATATATACACTGAGAGAAATACACCACTCAGTATATATACACTGAGAGAAATACACCACTCAGTATACATACACTGAGAGACATACACCACTCAGTGTATATACACTGAGAGACACACACCACTCAGTGTATATACACTGAGAGACATACACCACTCAGTATATATACACTGAGAGACATACACCACTCAGTGTATATACACTGAGAGACACACACCACTCAGTGTATATACACTGAGAGACACACACCACTCAGTGTATATACACTCAGAGAAATATACCACTCAGTGTATATACACTGATAGAAATATACCACTCAGTATATATACACTGAGAGAAATATACCACTCAGTGTATATACACTGAGAGAAATATACCACTCAGTATATATACACTGAGAGGAATATACCACTCAGTGTATATACACTGAGAGGAATATACCACTCAGTGTATATACACTCAGAGAAATATACCACTCAGTGTATATACACTGAGAGAAATATACCACTCAGTGTATATACACTCAGAGAAATATACCACTCAGTGTATATACACTGAGAGAAATACACCACTCAGTATATATACACTGAGAGAAATACACCACTCAGTGCATATACACTGAGAGAAATACACCACTCAGTATATATACACTGAGAGAAATACACCACTCAGTATATATACACTGAGAGAAATACACCACTCAGTATATATACACTGAGAGAAATACACCACTCAGTATATATACACTGAGAGAAATACACCACTCAGTATATACACTGAGAGAAATACACCACTCAGTATATACACTGAGAGAAATACACCACTCAGTATATACACTGAGAGAAATACACCACTCAGTATATATACTGAGAGACATACACCACTCAGTATATATACACTGAGAGACATACACCACTCAGTATACATACACTGAGAGACACACACCACTCAGTATACATACACTGAGAGACATACACCACTCAGTATATATACACTGAGAGACATACACCACTCAGTATACATACACTGAGAGACACACACCACTCAGTATACATACACTGAGAGACATACACCACTCAGTATATATACACTGAGAGACATACACCACTCAGTATATATACACTGAGAGACACACACCACTCAGTATATATACACTGAGAGACATACACCACTCAGTGTATATACACTGAGAGACATACACCACTCAGTATATATACACTGAGAGACATACACCACTCAGTATATATACACTGAGAGACATACACCACTCAGTATATATACACTGAGAGACACACACCACTCAGTATATATACACTGAGAGACACACACCACTCAGTATATATACACTGAGACATAATATAGTCTTCCGCCTCATTTAAAACAGAGATAATCCCACTTTAATGTCGGAATGTTAAGGAAAATATTACTAAGAATTTTGAAACACAGAGATGAAGTTAATGATCGTTTACGTGGAGAAACGCTAATAATGATAATAATAATAATAATAATAATAATGATAATAATAATAATAATAATT
Organism: Cherax quadricarinatus; assembly: GCF_038502225.1. Lineage (NCBI taxonomy): Eukaryota > Metazoa > Arthropoda > Malacostraca > Decapoda > Parastacidae > Cherax > Cherax quadricarinatus. Next base: position 31,843,863 of record NC_091323.1, on the reverse strand, counting down.
ATTTTATTTATTTTTTTTTTATTATCACACCGGCCGATTCCCACCAAGGCAGGGTGGCCCGAAAAAGAAAAACTTTCACCATCATTCACTCCATCACTGTCTTGCCAGAAGGGTGCTTTACACTACAGTTTTTAAACTGCAACATTAACACCCCTCCTTCAGAGTGCAGGCACTGTACTTCCCATCTCCAGGACTCAAGTCCGGCCTGCCGGTTTCCCTGAATCCCTTCATAAATGTTACTTTGCTCACACTCCAACAGCACGTCAAGTATTAAAAACCATTTGTCTCCATTCACTCCTATCAAACACGCTCACGCATGCCTGCTGGAAGTCCAAGCCCCTCGCACACAAAACCTCCTTTACCCCCTCCCTCCAACCCTTCCTAGGCCGACCCCTACCCCGCCTTCCTTCCACTACAGACTGATACACTCTTGAAGTCATTCTGTTTCGCTCCATTCTCTCTACATGTCCGAACCACCTCAACAACCCTTCCTCAGCCCTCTGGACAACAGTTTTGGTAATCCCGCACCTCCTCCTAACTTCCAAACTACGAATTCTCTGCATTATATTCACACCACACATTGCCCTCAGACATGACATCTCCACTGCCTCCAGCCTTCTCCTCGCTGCAACATTCATCACCCACGCTTCACACCCATATAAGAGCGTTGGTAAAACTATACTCTCATACATTCCCCTCTTTGCCTCCAAGGACAAAGTTCTTTGTCTCCACAGACTCCTAAGTGCACCACTCACTCTTTTTCCCTCATCAATTCTATGATTCACCTCATCTTTCATAGACCCATCCGCTGACACGTCCACTCCCAAATATCTGAATACGTTCACCTCCTCCATACTCTCTCCCTCCAATCTGATATTCAATCTTTCATCACCTAATCTTTTTGTTATCCTCATAACCTTACTCTTTCCTGTATTCACCTTTAATTTTCTTCTTTTGCACACCCTACCAAATTCATCCACCAATCTCTGCAACTTCTCTTCAGAATCTCCCAAGAGCACAGTGTCATCAGCAAAGAGCAGCTGTGACAACTCCCACTTTGTGTGTGATTCTTTATCTTTTAACTCCACGCCTCTTGCCAAGACCCTCGCATTTACTTCTCTTACAACCCCATCTATAAATATATTAAACAACCACGGTGACATCACACATCCTTGTCTAAGGCCTACTTTTACTGGGAAAAAATTTCCCTCTTTCCTACATACTCTAACTTGAGCCTCACTATCCTCGTAAAAACTCTTCACTGCTTTCAGTAACCTACCTCCTACACCATACACTTGCAACATCTGCCACATTGCCCCCCTATCCACCCTGTCATACGCCTTTTCCAAATCCATAAATGCCACAAAGACCTCTTTAGCCTTATCTAAATACTGTTCACTTATATGTTTCACTGTAAACACCTGGTCCACACACCCCCTACCTTTCCTAAAGCCTCCTTGTTCATCTGCTATCCTATTCTCCGTCTTACTCTTAATTCTTTCAATTATAACTCTACCATACACTTTACCAGGTACACTCAACAGACTTATCCCCCTATAATTTTTGCACTCTCTTTTATCCCCTTTGCCTTTATACAAAGGAACTATGCATGCTCTCTGCCAATCCCTAGGTACCTTACCCTCTTCCATACATTTATTAAATAATTGCACCAACCACTCCAAAACTATATCCCCACCTGCTTTTAACATTTCTATCTTTATCCCATCAATCCCGGCTGCCTTACCCCCTTTCATTTTACCTACTGCCTCACGAACTTCCCCCACACTCACAACTGGCTCTTCCTCACTCCTACAAGATGTTATTCCTCCTTGCCCTATACACGAAATCACAGCTTCCCTATCTTCATCAACATTTAACAATTCCTCAAAATATTCCTTCCATCTTCCCAATACCTCTAACTCTCCATTTAATAACTCTCCTCTCCTATTTTTAACTGACAAATCCATTTGTTCTCTAGGCTTTCTTAACTTGTTAATCTCACTCCAAAACTTTTTCTTATTTTCAACAAAATTTGTTGATAACATCTCACCCACTCTCTCATTTGCTCTCTTTTTACATTGCTTCACCACTCTCTTAACTTCTCTCTTTTTCTCCATATACTCTTCCCTCCTTGCATCACTTCTACTTTGTAAAAACTTCTCATATGCTAACTTTTTCTCCCTTACTACTCTCTTTACATCATCATTCCACCAATCGCTCCTCTTCCCTCCTGCACCCACTTTCCTGTAACCACAAACTTCTGCTGAACACTCTAACACTACATTTTTAAACCTACCCCATACCTCTTCGACCCCATTGCCTATGCTCTCATTAGCCCATCTATCCTCCAATAGCTGTTTATATCTTACCCTAACTGCCTTCTCTTTTAGTTTATAAACCTTCACCTCTCTCTTCCCTGATGCTTCTATTCTCCTTGTATCCCATCTACCTTTTACTCTCAGTATAGCTACAACTAGAAAGTGATCTGATATATCTGTGGCCCCTCTATAAACATGTACATCCTGAAGTCTACTCAACAGTCTTTTATCTACCAATACATAATCCAACAAACTACTGTTGGATAGTAATAATAATAATAATAATAATAATAATAATAATAATAATAATAATGATAATAATAATAATAATAATAATAATAATAATAATAATAATAATAATAATAATAATAGTAATAATAATAATAATAATAATAATAATAATAATAATAATAATAATAATAATAATAATAATAATAATAATAGTAATAATAATAATAATAATAATAATAATAATAATAATAATAATGATAATAATAATAATAATGATAATAATAATAATAATAATAATAATAATAATAATAATAATAATAATAATAATAATAATAATAATAATAATAATAATTGTAGTAGAAACAATTATGGTATTAATAATGAAAATAATGATACAATAGTAATAATTATAATAACAATTATAGTAATAATAATGCCAAAAACAGTGGTAATAATATTAACTTTCTAACATATGTTAGACCACATATTGACTTTCTAACATATGTTAGACCACATATTGACTTTCTAACATATGTTAGACCACATATTGACTTTCTAACATATGTTAGACCACATATTGACTTTCTAACATATGTTAGACCAAATATTAACTTTCTAACATATGTTAGACCACATATTAACTTTCTAACACATGTTAGACCACATATTAACTTTCTAACATATGTTAGACCACATATTAACTTTCTAACATATGTTAGACCACATATTAACTTTCTAACATATGTTAGACCACATATTAACTTTCTAACATATGTTAGACCACATATTAACTTTCTAACACATGTTAGACCACATATTAACTTTCTAACATATGTTAGACCACATATTAACTTTCTAACATATGTTAGACCACATATTAACTTTCTAACACATGTTAGACCACATATTAACTTTCTAACATATGTTAGACCACATATTAACTTTCTAACATATGTTAGACCATATATTAACTTTCTAACATATGTTAGACCACATATTAACTTTCTAACATATGTTAGACCACATATTAACTTTCTAACATATGTTAGACCACATATTAACTTTCTAACATATGTTAGACCATATATTAACTTTCTAACATATGTTAGACCACATATTAACTTTCTAACATATGTTAGACCACATATTAACTTTCTAACATATGTTAGACCACATATTACTTTCTAACATATGTTAGACCACATATTAACTTTCTAACATATGTTAGACCACATATTGACTTTCTAACATATGTTAGACCACACATTACTTTCTAACATATGTTAGGCCACATATTAGCTTTCTAACATATGTTAGACCAGAAATTAACTTTCTAACATATGTTAGACCACATATTAACTTTCTAACATATGTTAGACCACATATTGACTTTCTAACATATGTTAGACCACATATTACTTTCTAACATATGTTAGACCACATATTAACTTTCTAACATATGTTAGACCACATATTGACTTTCTAACATATGTTAGACCACATATTACTTTCTAACATATGTTAGACCACATATTAACTTTCTAACATATGTTAGACCACATATTAACTTTCTAACATATGTTAGACCACATATTAACTTTCTAACATATGTTAGACCACATTTTGACTTTCTAACATATGTTAGACCACATATTAACTTTCTAACATATGTTAGACCACATATTAACTTTCTAACATATTTTAGACCACATATTGACTTTCTAACATATGTTAGACCACATATTACTTTCTAACATATGTTAGACCACATATTAACTTTCTAACATATGTTAGACCACATATTAACTTTCTTACATATGTTAGACCACATATTAACTTTCTAACATATGTTAGACCACATATTGACTTTCTAACATATCTTAGACCAAATATTAACTTTCTAACATATGTTAGACAACATATTAACTTTCTAACATATGTTAGACCACAAATTAACTTTCTAACATATGTTAGACCACATATTAACTTTCTAACATATGTTAGACCACATATTGACTTTCTAACATATGTTAGACCACAAATTAACTTTCTAACATATGTTAGACCACATATTAACTTTCTAACATATGTTAGACAACATATTAACTTTCTAACATATGTTAAACCACATATTAACTTTCTAACATATGTTAGACCACATATTAACTTTCTGACATATGTTAGACCACATATTAACTTTCTAACATACGTTAGACCACATATTAACTTTCTAACATATGTTAGACCACATATTAACTTTCTAACATATGTTAGACAACATATTGACTTTCTAACATATGTAGACCACATATTGACTTTCTAACATATGTTAGACAATATATTGACTTTCTAACATATGTTAGACCACATATTAACTTTCTAACATATGTTAGACCACATATTAACTTTCTAACATATTTTAGACCACATATTAACTTTCTAACATATGTTAGACCACATATTAACTTTCTAACATATGTTAGACCACATATTAACTTTCTAACATATGTTAGACCACATATTAACTTTCTAACATATGTTAAACCACATTAACTTTCTAACATATTTTAGACCACATATTAACTTTTTAACATATGTTAGACCACATATTAAGTTTCTAACATATGTTAGACCACATATTACTTTCTAACATAAGTTAGACCACATATTAACTTTCTAACATATGTTAGACCACATATTAACTTTCTAACATATGTTAGACCACATATTAACTTTCTAACATATGTTAGACCACATATTAACTTTCTAACATATGTTAGACCACATATTAACTTTCTGACATATGTTAGACCACATATTAACTTTCTGACATATGTTAGACCACATATTAACTTTCTAACATAAGTTAGACCACATATTACTTTCTAACATATGTTAGACCACATATTAACTTTCTAACATATGTTAAACCACATATTAACTTTCTAACATATGTTAGACAACATATTAACTTTCTAACATATGTTAGACCACATATTAACTTTCTGACATATGTTAGACCACATATTAACTTTCTGACATATGTTAGACCACATATTAACTTTCTAACATATGTTAGACCACATATTAACTTTCTGACATATGTTAGACCACATATTAACTTTCTAACATAAGTTAGACCACATATTAACTTTCTGACATATGTTAGACCACATATTAACTTTCTAACATATGTTAGACCACATATTAACTTTCTAACATATGTTAGACCACATATTAACTTTCTGACATATGTTAGACCACATATTAACTTTCTAACATAAGTTAGACCACATACTGACCTTCTCTAACATAAGCAACAACGTACAATGATTTAGCTAACGCAGTAGTTCTCGTTAATGTGTTAACAATGATTAACTCAGTAACGTGTTTGAAGCCTATTGAACCAGACCCTGTAAATGATTTACAGGGAAATGATTGGTTGGACGGTAAATAATTTACAGGGAAATGATTGGTTGGACGGTAAATGATTACAGGGTAATGCTTGGTTGGACGGTAAATGATTTACAGGGTAATGATTGGTTGGACGGTAAATGATTTACAGGGAAATGATTGGTTGGACGGTAAATGATTTACAGGGTAATGATTGGTTGGACGGTAAATAATTTACAGGGAAATGATTGGTTGGACGGTAAATGATTACAGGGTAATGCTTGGTTGGACGGTAAATGATTTACAGGGTAATGATTGGTTGGACGGTAAATGATTTACAGGGTAATGATTGGTTGGACGGTAAATGATTTACAGGGTAATGATTGACTGGACGGTAAATGATTTACAGGGTAATGATTGGTTGGACGGTAAATGATTTACAGGGAAATGATTGGTTGGACGGTAAATGATTTACAGGTTAATGATTGGTTGGACGGTAAATGATTACAGGGTAATGATTAACTGAACGGTAAATGATTTACCGGGAAATGATTGGTTGGACGGTAAATGATTTACAGGGTAATGATTGGTTGGACGGTAAATGATTTACAGGGTAATGATTGGTTGGACGGTAAATGATTACAGGGTAATGATTGGTTGGACGGTAAATGATTACAGGGTAATGATTGGCTGGACGGTAAATGATTTACAGGGTAATGATTGGCTGGACGGTAAATGATTTACAGGGTAATGATTGGCTGGACGGTAAATGATTTACAGGGTAATGATTGGCTGGACGGTAAATGATTTACAGGGTAATGATTGGCTGGACGGTAAATGATTTACAATGCGGCCAATTATATATATATATATATATATATATATATATATATATATATATATATATATATATATATATATATATATATATATATATATATATATATATATATATATATATATATATATATATATATATATATATATATATATATATATATATATATATATATATATATATATATATATATATATATATATATATATATATATATATATATATATATATATATATATATATATATATATATATATATATATATACATATATATATATATATATATATATATATATATATATATATATATATATATATATATATATATATATATATATATATATATATATATATATATATATATATATATATATATACATATATATATATATATATATATATATATATATATATATATATATATATATATATATATATATATATATATATATATATATATATATATATATATATATATATATATATATATATATATATATATATATATATATATATATATATATATATATATATATATATATATATATATATATATATATATATATATATATATATATATATATATATATACCGTTCGACTTTTTATTAAATTCGATTGAAAATTTTGGATTGTGCTCTCTGGAGAAGCCTGAGAGAAAGCTCTGACTGTACAGTGCAGCTTTGTAAGTGAGGTTTACTGTGTGGACTCTCTCTTGAGGACTATGTTGAGGGTCTCTGAGGCTCTGCATACTGGCTTGTGTTGTTGATTGATTGATAGCTGCTGTTGATGAGTATATTGATGGCTCAGGGGAGTGACAGTGACAGTACTTGTCTACAATAATAGTTATTGATGGTTCAGGGGGGTGACAGTGACAGTACTTGTCTACAACACTAGTTATTGATGGTTCAGGGGAGTGACAGTGACAGTACTTGTCTAAAACACTAGTTATTGATGGCTCAGGGGAGTGACAGTGACAGTACTTGTCTACAATAATAGTTATTGATGGTTCAGGGGAGTGACAGTGACAGTACTTGTCTAAAACACTAGTTATTGATGGCTCAGGGGAGTGACAGTGACAGTACTTGTCTACAATAATAGTTATTGATGGTTCAGGGGAGTGACAGTGACAGTACTTGTCTACAACACTAGTTATTGATGGTTCAAGGGAGTGACAGTGACAGTACTTGTCTACAACACTAATTATTGATAGTTCAGGGGAGTGACAGTGACAGTACTTGTCTACAACACTAGTTATTGATGGTTCAGGGGAGTGACAGTGACAGTACTTGTCTACAACACTAGTTATTGATGGTTCAGGGGAGTGACAGTGACAGTACTTGTCTACAACACTAGTTATTGATGGTTCAGGGGAGTGACAGTGACAGTACTTGTCTACAACACTAGTTATTGATGGTTCAGGGGAGTGATAGTGACAATACTTGTCTACAATAATAGTTATTGATGGTTCAGGGGAGTGACAGTGACAGTACTTGTCTACAACACTAGTTATTGATGGTTCAGGGGAGTGACAGTGACAGTACTTGTCTACAACACTAGTTATTGATGGTTCAGGGGAGTGACAGTGACAGTACTTGTCTACAACACTAGTTATTGATGGTTCAGGGGAGTGATAGTGACAGTACTTGTCTACAACACTAGTTATTGATGGTTCAGGGGAGTGACAGTGACAGTACTTGTCTACAACACTAGTTATTGATGGTTCAGGGGAGTGACAGTGACAGTACTTGTCTACAACACTAGTTATTGATGGTTCAGGGGAGTGACAGTGACAGTACTTGTCTACAAGTCTTGAGTATACCAAGTTCCTCATATATGTAAGAACACATATGCAACACCTGGATTTCTGTATTGATAGACCAGAGTATCTTCAGTCATTCATGTGACTGATACACCAGGGTATCTTCAGTCATTCAAGTGACTGATAGACCAGGGTATCTTCAGTCATTTCAGTGATTGATACACCAGGGTATCTTCAGTCATTCGAGTGACTGATAGACTAGGGTATCTTCAGTCATTCAAGTGACTGATAGACCAGGGTATCTTCAGTCATTTAAGTGACTGGTACACCAGGGTATCTTCAGTCATTCAAGTGACTGACAGACTAGGGTATCTTCAGTCATTCAAGTGACTGATACACCAAAGTATCTTCAGTCATTCAAGTGACTGATACACCAGGGTATCTTCAGTCATTCAAGTGACTGATACACCAGGGTATCTTCAGTCATTCAAGTGACTGATACACCAGGGTATCTTCAGTCATTCAAGTGACTGATTCACCAAGTTATCTTCAGTCATTTAAGTGACTGATACACCAGGGTATCTTCAGTCATTCAAGTGACTGATACACCAGGGTATCTTCAGTCATTTAAGTGACTGATACACCAGGGTATCTTCAGTCATTTAAGTGACTGATACACCAGGGTATCTTTAGTCATTCAAGTGACTGATACATCAAAGTATCTTCAGTCATTTAAGTGACTGATACACCAGGGTATCTTCAGTCATTTAAGTGACTGATACACCAGGGTATCTTCAGTCATTCAAGTGACTGATACACCAGGGTATCTTCAGTCATTCAAGTGACTGATAGACTAGGGTATCTTCAGTCATTCAAGTGACTGATAGACCAGGGTATCTTCAGTCATTCAAGTGACTGATACACCAGGGTATCTTCAGTCATTCAAGTGACTGATACACCAGGGTATCTTCAGTCATTTAAGTGACTGATACACCAGGGTATCTTCAGTCATTCAAGTGACTGATACACCAGGGTATCTTCAGTCATTTAAGTGACTGATACACCAGGGTATCTTCAGTCATTTAAGTGACTGATACACCAGGGTATCTCCAGTCATTCAAGTGACTGATACATCAAGGTATCTTCAGTCATTCAAGTGACTGATACACCAGGGTATCTTCAGTCATTCAAGTGACTGATACATCAAGGTATCTTCAGTCATTCAAGTGACTGATACACCAGGGTATCTCCAGTCATTCAAGTGACTGATACATCAAGGTATCTCCAGTCATTCAAGTGACTGATACATCAAGGTATCTTCAGTCATTCAAGTGACTGATACACCAGGGTATCTTCAGTCATTCAAGTGACTGATACACCAGGGTATCTTCAGTCATTCAAGTGACTGATACACCAGGGTATCTTCAGTCATTCAAGTGACTGATACACCAGGGTATCTTCAGTCATTCAAGTGACTGATACACCAGGGTATCTTCAGTCATTCAAGTGACTGATACACCAGGGTATCTTCAGTCATTCAAGCGACTGATACACCAGGGTATCTTCAGTCATTTAAGTGACTGATACACCAGGGTATCTTCAGTCATTCAAGTGACTGATACACCAGGGTATCTTCAGTCATTTAAGTGACTGATTCACCAGGGTATCTTCAGTCATTCAAGTGACTGATACACCAGGGTATCTTCAGTCATTCAAGTGACTGATACACCAGGGTATCTTCAGTCATTCAAGTGACTGATAGACCAGGGTATCTTCAGTCATTCAAGTGACTGATAGACCAGGGTATCTTCAGTCATTCAAGTGACTGATAGACCAGGGTATCTTCAGTCATTCAAGTGACTGATAGACCAGGGTATCTTCAGTCATTCAAGTGACTGATACACCAGGGTATCTTCAGTCATTCCAGTGACTGATAGAACAGGGTATCTTCAGTCATTCAAGTGACTGATACAGCAGGGTAACTTCAGTCATTCAAGTGACTGATACACCAGGGTATCTTCAGTCATTCCAGTGACTGATAGAACAGGGTATCTTCAGTCATTCAAGTGACTGATACACCAGGGTATCTTCAGTCATTCAAGTGACTGATACACCAGGGTATCTTCAGTCATTTAAGTGACTGGTACACCAGGGTATCTTCAGTCATTCAAGTGACTGATAGACTAGGGTATCTTCAGTCATTCAAGTGACTGATACACCAGGGTATCTTCAGTCATTTAAGTGACTGGTACACCAGGGTATCTTCAGTCATTCAAGTGACTGATAGACTAGGGTATCTTCAGTCATTCAAGTGACTGATACACCAGGGTATCTTCAGTCATTGAAGTGACTGATACACCAATGTATCTTCAGTCATTTAAGTGACTGATACACCAGGGTATCTTCAGTCATTTAAGTGACTGATACACCAGGGTATCTTCAGTCATTTAAGTGACTGATACACCAGGGTATCTTCAGTCATTCAAGTGACTGATACATCAAGGTATCTTCAGTCATTCAAGTGACTGATACACCACGGTATCTTCAGTCATTCAAGTGACTGATACATCAAGGTATCTTCAGTCATTCAAGTGACTGATACACCAGGGTATCTTCAGTCATTCAAGTGACTGATACACCAGGGTATCTTCAGTCATTCAAGTGACTGATACATCAAGGTATCTTCAGTCATTCAAGTGACTGATACACCAGGGTATCTTCAGTCTTTCAAGTGACTGATACACCAGGGTATCTTCAGTCATTTAAGTGACTGATACACCAGGGTATCTTCAGTCATTCAAGTGACTGATACACCAGAGTATCTTCAGTCATTTAAGTGACTGATACACCAGGGTATCTTCAGTCATTCAAGTGACTGATACACCAGGGTATCCTCAGTCATTCAAGTGACTGATACACCAGGGTATCTTCAGTCATTCAAGTGACTGATACACCAGGGTATCTTCAGTCATTCAAGTGACTGATACACCAGGGTATCTTCAGTCATTTAAGTGACTGATACACCAGGGTATCGTCAGTCATTCAAGTGACTGATACATCAAGGTATCTTCAGTCATTTAAGTGACTGATACACCAGGGTATCTTCAGTCATTTAAGTGACTGATACACCAGGGTATCTTCAGTCATTCAAGTGACTGATACACCAGGGTATCTTCAGTCATTCAAGTGACTGATACACCAGGGTATCTTCAGTCATTCAAGTGACTGATACATCAAGGTATCTTCAGTCATTTAAGTGACTGATACACCAGGGTATCTTCAGTCATTTAAGTGACTGGTACACCAGGGTATCTTCAGTCATTCAAGTGACTGATAGACCAGGGTATCTTCAGTCATTCAAGTGACTGATACACCAGGGTATCTTCAGTCATTCAAGTGACTGATACATCAAGGTATCTTCAGTCATTTAAGTGACTGATACACCAGGGTATCTTCAGTCATTTAAGTGACTGGTACACCAGGGTATCTTCAGTCATTCAAGTGACTGGTACACCAGGGTATCTTCAGTCATTCAAGTGACTGATACATCAAGGTATCTTCAGTCATTTAAGTGACTGGTACACCAGGGTATCTTCAGTCATTTAAGTGACTGATACACCAGGGTATCTTCAGTCATTTAAGTGACTGGTACACCAGGGTATCTTCAGTCATTCAAGTGACTGATACACCAGGGTATCTTCAGTCATTCAAGTGACTGATACATCAAGGTATCTTCAGTCATTTAAGTGACTGGTACACCAGGGTATCTTCAGTCATTTAAGTGACTGGTACACCAGGGTATCTTCAGTCATTCAAGTGACTGATAGACCAGGGTATCTTCAGTCATTCAAGTGACTGGTACACCAGGGTATCTTCAGTCATTTAAGTGACTGGTACACCAGGGTATCTTCAGTCATTCAAGTGACTGATACACCAGGGTATCTTCAGTCATTCAAGTGACTGATACATCAAGGTATCTTCAGTCATTTAAGTGACTGGTACACCAGGGTATCTTCAGTCATTTAAGTGACTGGTACACCAGGGTATCTTCAGTCATTCAAGTGACTGATACACCAGGGTATCTACCTGGCTACTAGCGTGTGGTATACAATAAGAGACATGATCAGAAGAGGCACAGAGTGTGCCTCTCTCTCTCTCTCTCTCTCTCTCTCTCTCTCTCTCTCTCTCTCTCTCTCTCTCTCTCTCTCTCTCTCTCTCTCTCTCTCGCTCTCTCTCTCTCTCTCTCTCTCTCTCTCTCTCTCTCTCTCTCTCTCTCTCTCTCTCTCTCTCTCTCTCTCTCTCTCTCTCTCTCTCTCTCTCTCTCTCTCTCTCTCTCTCTCTCTCCTATCTCTCTCTCTCTCTCTCTCTCTCTCTCTCTCTCTCTCTCTCTCTCTCTCTCTCTCTCTCTCTCTCTCTCTCTCTCTCTCTCTCTCTCTCTCTCTCTCTCTCTCTCTCTCTCTCTCTCTCTCTCTCTCTCTCTCTTTCATTCTTCTTCGCAATAGTTAATGGTCGTTAAGGTTCATTTTTGTCCATTAAAATATACATAAGTTCTGAGCGCATTGTAGTGGGTGGCAGCACTCTGAGTCCCAAGATTGTCTCCCTCGAAATTGTATTGTTTACGAGTGCGTGCGTGTGTGTGTGTGTGTGTGTGTGTGTGTGTGTGTATGTGTGTGTGTGTGTGTGTGTGTGTGTGTGTGTGTGTGTGTGTGTATGATCATGGAACAGCAATAACACTGATTGAAAAACTATAAAACCGAAACTTAACAGCAAGTTTAATGAAAGTGTGTTTATTAGAGGGGAAGAGAGAGAGAGAGAGAGAGAGAGAGAGAGAGAGAGAGAGAGAGGGAGAGAGAGAGAGAGAGAGAAATTATTAGAAAGAAGCTGTGAAAGGGCTGGGATCCATACATAGCTTTGAGAATAGGCACGACAGACAGGGCGAAGGGGAGGTCCCTCCATCCCCCCCCCTCTACTTACCTCTGTCTCTCTTCCCTCCCCCTTCCCCCCTCCCCTCTCGTTCCTCCCTCCCCCTTCCCCCCTCCCCCCAAAAGAAAACTTTGGTCACCTCTAGCGACGAGAAGAGCGAACGAAAGATAAAGACAAAAAAAAACGTAAGTTTTCGTTCACAGCGAACTGCGTATTTATTGTTCCTTTAATTTTCGTTCTGTTTACATTAGTTTTGTTTATTCAGTTTTTTCTTACAAAAAAATATTTGGAATATTTTCTCGTATTTTTTATATTCTTCGTCCCCGAGAAAGATGTAATTATTGATGTAAATAATGTGGTGTAGGAATGTTGGGGAATGTTGGGGAATGTTGGGGAATGTTGGGGAATGTTGGGGAATGTTGGGGAATGACGGTGTGAGCAACCTGGTGCTGCTCTGCAGTGTTGGGGAATGTTGAGTGTTTGTGAATGTTTGGTGAATGATGGTAAATGTTGGTGAATGTTGGTGAGTAAATGTGTTGAACGCTTAGTGTGTGTGTGTGTGTGTGTGTGTGTGTGTGTGTGTGTGTGTGTGTGTGTGTGTGTGTGTGTGTGTGTGTGTGTGTGTGTGTGTGTGTGTGTGTGTGTGTGTGTGTGTGTAATGAGGACACTAGATCACTTCAGGAAGATTTGAATAGACTGATGCAGTGGTCGGAGAAGTGGCAGATGCAGTTTAATATAGACAAATGCAAAGTTCTAAATGTTGGACAGGAAAATAACCATGCCACATATAAACTAAATAATGTAGATCTTAATACTACTGATTGCTAAAAGGATTTAGGAGTTCTGGTTAGCAGTAATCTGAGACCAAGACAACACTGCATAAGTGTTCGCAATAAAGCTAACAGAATCCTTGGCTTCATATCTAGAAGCATAAATAACAGAAGTCCTCAGGTTGTTCTTCAACTCTATATATCCTTGGTTAGGCCTCATTTAGACTATGCTGCTCAGTTCTGTTCACCGTATTACAGAATGGATATAAATGCTCTGGAAAACATACAGAGGAGGATGACAAAGATGATCCCATGTATCAGAAACCTTCCCTATGAGGATAGACTGAGGCCCTGAATCTGCACTGTCTAGAAAGACGTAGAATTAGGGGGGATATGATCGAGGTGTATAAATGGAAAACAGGTATTAATAAAGGGGATGTAAATAGCGTGCTGAAAATTTCCAGCCAAGACAGGACTCGCAGCAATGGTTTCAACTTGGAAAAATTCAGATTCATGAAGGATATAGGAAAGTACTGGTTTGGTAATAGAGTTGTGGATGAGTGGAACAAACTCCCGAGTACCGTTATTCAGGCTAAAACGTTGTGTACTTTTAAAAATAGGTTAGATAAATACATGAATGGGTGTGGGTGGGTGTGAGTTGGACCTGACTAGCTTGTGCTGCTGGGTCTGGTGCCGTGCTCCTTCCTTGAGTGGAGGTGACCAGACTGGGTGGGTCATTGGGCTAATCCGGGGTGAGGACATGGACCTGCTCCGCATGGGTCAGTAGGCCTGTTGCAGTGTTCCTTCTTTCTTATGTTCTTATGGGTGTGTGTGTGTGCGCGCGCTCGCTCGCTCGCGTTAGTGTCCCACACATGCAGACGTAACTTCCAGGCAGAAATGGTGACTTAACCCCCACAAACACAACTAGGCGAGCACACAGAGAGCAGAGAGAGTGGAGGGGGAGAGGGAAGAAGGGAGAGACAAAACTGCTGATAAAGGAGGTACTTAGAGGAGACTCAGTGATAACAACGACACACATAAACACGGTGAAGATAAGAAGCAACACACACCTTCATAAAGGCTTTTCTAAAAGTCTTAAAAGGTTTTCTAAAAACATTTATAAAGCTTTAAAAGGCTTTTTCCAAAAGCTTTAAAAAGCTTTAGAAAGCTTAAAAAAGTCTTAAAAGGCTTTTAATAGCCTCACAAGATTTAAAAATCTAAAAAAAAAAAAATACAAAAAACATTAAAAACAAAGAAATACAAACAACGACAACAAATACAAAAAAAAATTACAGAAAAAAAAGTTAATTGTAAGTGTACATTACATGACTTGGAAAAATTAAAGTCTAATTAGGGTAAATAATGAGAGAGAGAGAGAGAGAGAGAGAGAGAGAGAGAGAGAGAGAGAGAGTCAGAGGTTGTGGCTGGTGCCTTGATTCTGCCCTGATAATGTTAAGAATGAGAATAATTATAATAATTAGCGACTCGAGTAAGCAGCACTGTTACAAAAAACGCGATTCTAAAAGCTTAGAGATCTCCAGGTAATACTAGAAAGGACTGCCCTTCTAGCATCCAGCCTGTTACTGGGTTTTCGTAACAAGTAGTCAGTATCCTTGTCCAATTATCCATTAGAATTCAGTATGATTCAATAGTGCTTTAGGATTACAACTGGTAGGCTACTAACTAGATAAATTAAAATTTAATAAATTTATTAAGTCTAGAGGTATATTATCAAATTAAATTAAATTAAATTAATCACAGTAATCAAAATAAAATCAATCTCTCGAGTTCAATATTACTGTGCTGAAAGCACATATCACATTTATAATTCTTAAGTACCGTCTGGTACATTAACATTTAATAGATATTACAAATATGTACTAGTGTGAATGCATGTGTGTGTAAGTGCTCTAAGTAGTTCGCTATGTCTCAAGACTCGACTAGACTTAAACAAGTGACTGACAAAGCCCTCAAATAAACTAACTTATTGACCGACTGGCAACCAGAACAGTCTGCTTGAACAATGAAAAGAATGCTAAGCCCAATAGCCATATAACAAGCGACTGCGACACAATCAGGATCAAGGAGATAATATAACGACACTAAGTAGGGACCATCAGCAGATCCTCCACAAAAGTTACAGAACTCCCATACTACTGAATCTAAGTTCAGCATAGGAAAAACCCGACTGTGACAATACACAGAAACCAGTACAAATTTAGGTCAGAAGCTATAGCTAAGGACCTGAGATGTTCAGAGTGTCTAAGCGACACAACCTCAGTACAACGTCGAAAATCACTAAGTCTATACAATGTTCTGTGAACAGAGTTCTACAGAACTAACAAGAATAATGAGACAGACAATCTGTCCAACCACCAAGCGAGTCTACAGCAGACTGAATACTTCACGAGAGGTGAGGACACCCCCCCCCTCGATCACGTGATAGCCCCGTGGACAGCACAGCTCAGAAGCCGGCAGTATAACGAGCGACAAGCGATAATTACAGTAGTTTGACAATCAAGACTTGAACTGAACACATATTATGTACATCCTAACAACATAAGCTAAATAACAATATAACAGTCAAATAATAATATAAAGTCATACATTTACGATTTAGCTATTATCGCAAATATAAACAATATAAAATTATATGAAAAGGTAATATACATTATATATATATATATATATATATATATATATATATATATATATATATATATATATATATATAGATATATATATATATATATATATATATATATATATATATATATATATATATATATATATATATATATATATATATATACATAATAATCATTGTAACCCATTCAGGGGTTGCAACAACCACCTCCTTAGGCACTTGTATTAACAGAAGTTGTGTCATAGCTCTTGGCCCTGCTTATTAACTCTTGACTGTTGCCAGTGCTTCTGTTGCAGTACTGTTGAGCTATAACCAACGGTCAATAACAGTCAACAGGAAAGCAGTAAATCCAGCAGTTAACTATGTGATCAAGCATGTTCCTTTACCAAATCATTTTGAACACCATAAACAGGACGTACGAGGTTGTTCAACGCAGTAATGAACAGTGAACAACACAGTTAAAGGGAAGGGGAAGCATTGGTGAGAAATACAATGTGCCTTGTTAGAGCAGCTGGAACGATTACCATAGATAGGGTAATCAGCCCCCACCCCCCTGGCCAGATGGAATGCCCCGGCACTCCTGACGGGGCCACCTGACGATCTAGGGTGATATTCCCCCACTAGATGGCTCTGATAACTGTGCTTTGAGATGGGAGAGATGATTATATCACTGTGCCTTGCTTTCTTGTTCTGGCCAGCACGCATAAGTACATAAGCGATGGGCACACACGTAAGTACATGTGTAGTGTATGTGCGTGTACTCCGAGACACATCTGTACTCTGAGATACACTGATACTCCGATGAGACACACTGTTCCTGCAGTTCCTAAGGGAAATAAGGAAGACGGCAGAGAGACAATTTCTCAGGTCCATCAGACCTTGTTCAGCTGTGAAGACTGGAAGATGAGAGAGACAATGAGAGAGATAGAGAGAGAGAGAGAGAGAGAGAGAGAGAGAGAGAGAGAGAGAGAGAGAGAGAGAGAGAGAGAGAGAGAGAGAGAGAGAGAGAGAGAGAGAGAGAGAGCAAGATAGAAATAACATGTCTTTAAATGGCAAATTATGAGACATGGGAAATTGGAAAAGGTACAAAAAATTATGCAATGACAGAAATGAGTGAGAGGTAGGAAGAAATGAAGAGGACGAAAATGAGGAGGCAGGAGAGGAGGATGAAGTGGAAGAGAAGAAAAGGAAGAGGAGGAAGATTGGGAAGAAGAAGAAATAGATGATGGTAAGAAGAAAGAGAGGATGATGTAATTTACAAGATATTATATGACCTCCACTCCTCCTTCAAGAGTACAACCACTGTACTTCCCTCCTCCTTCAAGAGTACAACCACTGTACTTCCCTCCTCCACTCCTCCTTCAAGAGTACAACCACTGTACTTCCCTCCTCCTTCAAGAGTACAAACACTGTACTTACCTCCTCCACTCCTCCTTCAAGAGTACAAACACTGTACTTACCTCCTCCACTCCTCCTTCAAGAGTACAAACACTGTACTTCCCTCCTCCACTCCTTCAAGAGTACAAACACTGTACTTCCCTCCTCCACTCCTCCTTCAAGAGTACAAACACTGTACTTACCTCCTCCTTCAAGAGTACAAACACTGTACTTACCTCCTCCTTCAAGAGTACAAACACTGTACTTACCTCCTCCTTCAAGAGTACAAACACTGTACTTACCTCCTCCTTCAAGAGTACAAACACTGTACTTACCTCCTCCACTCCTCCTTCAAGAGTACAAACACTGTACTTACCTCCTCCACTCCTTCTTCAAGAGTACAAACACTGTACTTCCCTCCTCCACTCCTTCTTCAAGAGTACAAACACTGTACTTACCTCCTCCACTCCTCCTTCAAGAGTACAAACACTGTACTTCCCTCCTCCACTCCTTCTTCAAGAGTACAAACACTGTACTTCCCTCCTCCACTCCTCCTTCAAGAGTACAAACACTGTACTTCCCTCCCCCACTCCTCCTTCAAGAGTACAAACACTGTACTTCCCTCCTCCACTCCTTCTTCAAGAGTACAAACACTGTACTTCCCTCCTCCACTCCTCCTTCAAGAGTACAAACACTGTACTTCCCTCCTCCACTCCTCCTTCAAGAGTACAAACACTGTACTTCCCTCCTCCACTCCTTCTTCAAGAGTACAAACACTGTACTTCCCTCCTCCACTCCTTCTTCAAGAGTACAAACACTGTTCTTCCCTCCTCCACTCCTTCTTCAAGAGTACAAACACTGTACTTACCTCCTCCACTCCTTCTTCAAGAGTACAAACACTGTACTTCCCTCCTCCACTCCTCCTTCAAGAGTACAAACACTGTACTTCCCTCCTCCACTCCTCCTTCAAGAGTACAAACACTGTTCTTCCCTCCTCCACTCCTTCTTCAAGAGTACAAACACTGTACTTACCTCCTCCACTCCTCCTTCAAGAGTACAAACACTGTACTTCCCTCCTCCACTCCTCCTTCAAGAGTACAAACACTGTACTTCCCTCCTCCACTCCTCCTTCAAGAGTACAAACACTGTTCTTCCCTCCTCCACTCCTCCTTCAAGAGTACAAACACTGTTCTTCCCTCCTCCACTTCTTCAAGAGTACAAACACTGTACTTCCCTCCTCCAGGACTCAAGTCTAACCAACCTGTTCCACCCCACCGCCCCCCACACGACCACCACCGCCCCCCACACGAGCACCACCGCCCCCCACACGACGACCACCACCCCCCACACGACGACCACCGCCCCCCACACAACCACCACTGCCCCCCACACGACCACCACCGCCCACCACACAACCACCACTGCCCCCCACACGACCACCACCGCCCACCACACAACCACCACTGCCCCCCACACGACCACCACCGCCCCCCACACAACCACCACCGCCCCCCACACGACGACCACCGCCCCCCACACGACGATCACCGCCCCCCACACAACCACCACCGCCCCCCACACGACCACCACCGCCCCCACACAACCACCACCACTCCCCACACGACCACCACCGCCCCCCACACAACCACCACCGCCCCCCACACGACCACCACCGCCCCCCACACAACCACCACCGCCCCCCACACGACAACCACCGCCCCCACACAACCACCACCGCCCCCCACACGACCACCACCGCCCCCACACGACCACCACCGCCCCCACACAACCACCACCGCCCCCGACACGACCACCACCGCCCCCCACACAACCACCACCGCCCCCCACACGACAACCACCGCCCCCCACACGACCACCACCGCCCCCACACGACCACCACCGCCCCCCACACGACCACCACCGCCCCCACACAACCACCACCGCCCCCCACACGACCACCACCGCCCCCCACACGACTACCACCGCCCCCCACACAACCACCACCGCCCCCCACACGACTACCACCGCCCCCCACACAACCACCACCGCCCCCCACACGACAACCACCGGCCCCCACACGACCACCACCGCCCCCACACGACCACCACCGCCCCCCACACGACCACCACCGCCCCCACACAACCAATACCGCCCCCCACACGACCACCACCGCCGTCCACACAACCACCACCGCCCCCCACACAACCACCACCGCCCCCACACGACCACCACCGCCCCCCACAAACCACCACCGCCCCCCACACGACAACCACCGCCCCCCACACGACCACCACCGCCCCCACACCACCACCACCGCCCCCCACACGACCACCACCGCCCCCACACAACCACCACCGCCCCCACACAATCACCACCGCCCCCCACACAACCACCACCGCCCCCACACAACCCACACCGCCCCCACACAACCACCACCGCCCCCCACACAACCACCCCCGCCCCCCACACGACAACCACCACCGCCCCCACACAACCACCACCGCCCCCACACAACCACCACCGCCCCCACACAATCACCACCGCCCCCCACACAACCACCACCGCCCCCACACAACCACCACCGCCCCCTACACAACCACCACCGCCCCCCACACGACCACCACCGCCCCCACACAACCACCACCGCCCCCACACAACCACCACCGCCCCCCACACAACCACCACCGCCCCCACACAACCACCACCGCCCCCTACACAACCACCACCGCCCCCCACACGACCACCACCGCCCCCACACGACCACCACCGCCCCCACACAACCACCACCGCCCCCCACACAACCACCACCGCCCCCACACAATCACCACCGCCCCCCACACAACCACCACCGCCCCCACAGGACCACCACCGCCCCCCACACGACCACCACCGCTCTCGCACTCCAACAGCACCTGGAATCCCTTCCCAACAACTCCCAACTTACTCAGTAAAATATAAACGTAATTATTCTTCCCAATAATTGTGTTTCTCCAAGAAGGTGACATGACACGTGTTCCTTTTTCTGTTGTCCTTCTCAGACGATCAAAATTATAATTTTTTTGTTTTGAGATGAGAGTTTTGAGTGGCGGGTCACAATAGGATATGTAATATGTCACATTTACTCACATTTCTCACTCATAATTCAATCGCATTTCTTTTTCGTTTTTTTATTTTTTTTAAATCTGTTTTTGGGATGTTGTAGTTGGTGGAAATTTATGGGAAGTTCTTTTCAGCTTCTCTTCTCCCTTCTCTTCTCCTTTTCTTCTCTTCTCCTTTTCTTCTCTTCTCCTCTTCTACTCTTCTTCTCTTCTATTCTTTTTCTCTTCTCCTCTTCTACTCTTCTTCTCTTCTATTCTTCTTCTCTTCTCCTCTTCTACTCTTCTCCTCTTCTATTCTTCTTCTCTTCTCTTCTCTTCTCCTCTTCTTCTCTTCTCCTTTTCTTCTCTTCTCTTCTACTCTTCTTCTCTTCTATTCTTCTTCTCTTCTACTCTTCTCCTCTTCTCCTCTTCTACTCTTCTCCTCTTCTTTTCTCTTCTTCTGTTCTCCACTTCTCGTCTTCTCCTCTTATTTTCTTCTCCTTTTCTTCTCTTCTACTCTTCTTCTCTTCTCCTTTTCTTCTCTTCTCCTCTTCTACTCTTCTTCTCTTCTATTCTTCGTCTCTTCTCCTCTTCTCCTCTTCTACTCTTCTCATCTTCTTCTCATCTCTTCTTCTGTTCTCCTCTTTTCCTCTTCTTCTCTTCTCTTCTTTACCTTCATCTGTTTTAATTCATCTTCTTCATCATCTTTTTCCTCCTCTGCTTAAAGAAGCAGAGAGAAATGTAAAAATCTATTTACTGTTTATTAAAAAAGCAGTAAGGAGAATCTTAGATATTTTTGTAGGAGCAGCCAGAGTTAACAGTGGTGAGGGTGAACTTAGTCGACTCAGTGGGGAGAACTTTAATTACCAGCCACTGGCTCTAATTAAGACAGGGAGAAGAGAGGGAGGGAGAGAGAGAGAGAGAGAGAGAGAGAGAGAGAGAGAGAGAGAGAGAGAGAGAGAGAGAGAGAGAGAGAGAGAGAGAGAGAGAGAGAGAGAGAGAAGAGAGAGAGAGCTACATAAGCTTGGGGAAATAGATGGCAAGTAACATTTGCACCTGAGAAAACGCAAATGATGATCGTCTCTAGGCACCATGATGGTAATGCTGGTGCAGTAGTAAGGATGAATGGGAGGGTGTTGGCACCTGGAGAAGAAGTTGATATCCTTGGGGTGAAATTTGACTCCAAACTAACCATGAAGAACCATGTTGTAAATCTTGCAAAAAAGGAAGTAGGGGTTGCAAGATTCTGTACGAGGCACAAGTACGCTCACACCTTGAGTATGCTCCACTTTCTTGGTTTGCCTGCCCCCCGTCTCATCTGCGACTGCTTGACAGAGTAGAGAACAGAGCAAGACGTCTCATCTCTCGCCTGGACCCATCCTGGATAGATCTGTCATTTCAGCAGAGCCTTCAACATAGGAGGGATGTGGGTGGCCTTACTGTTATGTACAAGGCCAATATTGTCAAAGTACCACACTTGGATCCACTTCGAGGACAGCGTGAAACAAGCTTTTATGCCACAAGACGGGCAGAAAGCAGCAACTTCACTCTGGTTGTACCCTTCTCCAGAACATCACTCCATCTGAGATCCTATATACCCAGGATGACTCGAGTATGGAACACATTCGTACAGCATAATGATGTCAACGAGATAAAGTCAGTTGATCAAATGAAAATGCTGGCCCACAGATGGCTCCAACTTCATCCTGTTCCCTACTTGTATGTCTCATAACAATAAAAATGCTTTCAAATGAGCTGATGTAGGTAACGGCTCTTAGCTTGCCAACAAAGTTAGGAATCCTTAACCTGTAAATAGCTGTCAATAAAGCTAGGGATCCTTAACCTTGTCAAACCCTGTGTAAAAAAAGAGAGAGAGAGACAAAGGGAGCAAGGTGAGAGGGGGGATGATGCTTAGATAATGTATGTATGTAGTGTCCCGGGATTTTATCGATGAAAAAAGGGTTCCACAGTGGTGCTATAACCTCGAGGAGACTTCAGAGTGAAGTCTCTTCCACATAGACTCTTCCACGTAGGCTCTTCCACGTAGGCTCCTCCATGCAGGCTCCTCCACGCAGGCTCCTCCACGTAGGCTCCTCCACGCAGGCTCCTCCACGCAGGCTCCTCCACGCAGGCTCCTCCACGCAGGCTCCTCCATGCAGACTCCTCCACGCAGACTCCTCCACGCAGGCTTCTCCATGCAGACTCCTCCACGCAGGCTCCTCCACGCAGGCTCCTCCACGCAGGCTCCTCCACGCAGACACCTCCACGTAGGCTCCTCCATGCAGACTCCTCCACGCAGGCTCCTCCACGCAGGCTTCTGCACGCAGGCTCCTCCACGTAGGCTCCTCCACGCAGGCTCCTCCACGCAGGCTCCTCCACGCAGGCTCCTGCACGCAGGCTCCTCCACGCAGGCTCCTCCACGCAGGCTCCTCCACGCAGGCTCCTCCACGCAGGCTCCTCCACGCAGGCTCCTCCACGCAGGCTCCTCCACGGAGGCTCCTCCACGCAGGCTCCTCCACGCAGGCTCCTCCACGCAGGCTCCTCCACGCAGGCTCCTCCACGCAGGCTCCTCCACGCAGACACCTCCACGCAGGCTCCTCCATGCAGACTCCTCCACGCAGGCTTCTGCACACAGGCTCCTCCACGCAGGCTCCTCCACGCAGGCTCCTCCACGCAGGCTCCTCCACGCAGGCTCCTCCACGCAGGCTCCTCCACGCAGGCTCCTCCACGCAGACTCCTCCACGCAGGCTCCTCCACGCAGGCTCCTCCACGCAGGCTCCTCCACGCAGGCTCCTCCACGCAGGCTCCTCCACGCAGGCTCCTGCACACAGGCTCCTCCACGCAGGCTCCTCCACGCAGGCTCCTCCACGCAGGCTTCTGCACGCAGGCTCCTCCACGCAGGCTCCTCCACGCAGGCTCCTCCACGCAGGCTTCTCCATGCAGACTCCTCCACGCAGGCTCCTCCACGCAGGCTCCTCCACGCAGGCTCCTCCACGCAGACACCTCCACGCAGGCTCCTCCATGCAGACTCCTCCACGCAGGCTCCTCCACGCAGGCTTCTGCACGCAGGCTCCTCCACGTAGGCTCCTCCACGCAGGCTCCTCCACGCAGGCTCCTCCACGCAGGCTTCTGCACGCAGGCTCCTCCACGCAGGCTCCTCCACGCAGGCTCCTCCACGCAGGCTCCTCCACGCAGGCTCCTCCACGCAGGCTCCTCCACGCAGGCTCCTCCACGCAGGCTCCTCCACGCAGGCTCCTCCACGCAGGCTCCTCCACGCAGGCTCCTCCACGCAGGCTCCTCCACGCAGGCTCCTCCACGCAGTCTCCTCCACGCAGGCTCCTCCATGCAGACTCCTCCACGCAGGCTTCTGCACACAGGCTCCTCCACGCAGGCTCCTCCACGCACGCTCCTCCACGCAGGCTCCTCCACGCAGGCTCCTCCACGCAGGCTCCTCCACGCAGGCTCCTCCACGCAGACTCCTCCACGCAGGCTCCTCCACGCAGGCTCCTCCACGCAGGCTCCTCCACGCAGGCTCCTCCACGCAGGCTCCTCCACGCAGGCTCCTCCACGCAGGCTCCTCCACGCAGGCTCCTCCACGCAGGCTCCTCCACGCAGGCTTCTGCACGCAGGCTCCTCCACGCAGGCTCCTCCACGCAGGCTCCTCCACGCAGGCTCCTCCACGCAGGCTCCTCCACGCAGGCTCCTCCACGCAGGCTCCTCCACGCAGGCTCCTCCACGCAGGCTTCTGCACGCAGGCTCCTCCACGCAGGCTCCTCCACGCAGGCTCCTCCACGCAGGCTCCTCCACGCAGGCTCCTCCACGCAGGCTCCTCCACGCAGGCTCCTCCACGCAGGCTCCTCCACGCAGGCTTCTGCACGCAGGCTCCTCCACGCAGGCTCCTCCACGCAGGCTCCTCCACGCAGGCTCCTCCACGCAGGCTCCTCCACGCAGGCTCCTCCACGCAGGCTCCTCCACGCAGGCTCCTCCACGCAGGCTTCTGCACGCAGGCTCCTCCACGCAGGCTCCTCCACGCAGGCTCCTCCACGCAGGCTCCTCCACGCAGGCTCCTCCACGCAGGCTCCTCCACGCAGGCTCCTCCACGTAGACACCTCCACGCAGGCTCCTCCATGCAGACTCCTCCACGCAGGCTCCTCCACGCAGGCTCCTCCACGCAGGTTCCTCCACGCAGGCTCCTCCACGCAGGCTCCTCCACGCAGGCTCCTCCACGCAGGCTTCTGCACGCAGGCTCCTCCACGCAGGCTCCTCCACGCAGGCTCCTCCACGCAGGCTCCTCCACGCAGGCTCCTGCACGCAGGATCCTCCACGCAGGCTCCTCCACGCAGGCTCCTCTACGCAGGCTTCTGCACGCAGGCTCCTCCACGCAGGCTCCTCCACGCAGGCTCCTCCACGCAGGCTCCTCCACGCAGGCTCCTCCACGCAGGCTCCTCCACGCAGGCTCCTCCACGCAGGCTCCTCCACGCAGGCTTCTGCACGCAGGCTCCTCCACGCAGGCTCCTCCACGCAGGCTCCTCCACGCAGGCTCCTCCACGCAGGCTCCTCCACGCAGGCTCCTCCACGCAGGCTCCTCCACGCAGGCTCCTCCACGCAGGCTCCTCCACGCAGGCTCCTCCACGCAGGCTCCTCCACGCAGGCTCCTCCACGCAGGCTCCTCCATGCAGGCTCCTCCACGCAGACTCCTCCACGCAGGCTCCTCCACGCAGGCTCCTCCACGCAGGCTCCTCCACGCAGGCTCCTCCACGCAGGCTCCTCCACGCAGGCTCCTCCAAGCAGGCTACACCACGCAGGCTCCTCCACGCAGGCTCCTCCACGCAGACTCCTCCACGCTCCTCCACGCAGGCTCCTCCACGCAGGCTCCTCCACGCAGGCTCCTCCACGCAGGCTCCTCCACGCAGGCTCCTCCACGCAGGCTCCTCCACGCAGGCTCCTCCACGCAGGCTCCTCCACGCAGGCTCCTCCACGCAGGCTCCTCCACGCAGGCTCCTCCACGCAGACACCTCCACGCAGGCTCCTCCATGCAGACTCCTCCACGCAGGCTCCTCCACGCAGGCTTCTGCACACAGGCTCCTCCACGCAGGCTCCTCCACGCAGGCTCCTCCACGCAGGCTCCTCCACGCAGGCTCCTCCACGCAGGCTCCTCCACGCAGGCTCCTCCACGCAGGCTCCTCCACGCAGGCTCCTCCACGCAGACACCTCCACGCAGGCTCCTCCATGCAGACTCCTCCACGCAGGCTCCTCCACGCAGGCTTCTGCACACAGGCTCCTCCACGCAGGCTCCTCCACGCAGGCTCCTCCACGCAGGCTCCTCCACGCAGGCTCCTCCACGCAGACACCTCCACGCAGGCTCCTCCATGCAGACTCCTCCACGCAGGCTCCTCCACGCAGGCTTCTGCACACAGGCTCCTCCACGCAGGCTCCTCCACGCAGGCTCCTCCACGCTCATTCACTCAAAGGAGAGTGAAAAATATTTTCGTCTAATTGAATGTCATGGGGAGGGTGGTGGGGGAGTGTTGGGGAGGGTGGTGGGGGAGTGTTGGGGAGGGTGGTGGGGGAGTGTTGGGGAGGGTGGTGGGGGAGTGTTGGGGAGGGTGGTGGGTGAGTGTTGGGGAGGCTGGTGGGGGAGTGTTGGGGAGGGAGGTGGGGGAGTGTTGGGGAGGGTGGTGGGGGAGTGTTGGGGAGGCTGGTGGGGGAGTGTTGGAGAGGCTGGTGAGGGAGTGTTGGGGAGGCTGGTGGGGGAGTGTTGGGGAGGGTGGTGGGGGAGTGTTGGGGAGGCTGGGGGGGGAGTTTTGGGGAGCCTGGTGGGGGAGTGTTGAGGAGGGTGGTGGGGGAGTGTTGGGGAGGGTGGTGGGGGAGTGTTGGGGAGGCTGGTGGGGGAGTGTGGGTGAGGGTGGTGGGGGAGTGTTGGGGAGGCGGGGGGGGGAGTGTTGGGGAGGCTGGTGGGGGAGTGTTGGGGAGGGTGGTGGGGGAGTGTTGGGGAGGCTGGTGGGGGAGTGTTGGGGAGGCTGATGGGGGAGTGTTGGGGAGGGTGGTGGGGGAGTGTTGGGGAGGCTGGTGGGGGAGTGTTGGGGAGGCTGGTGGGGGAGTGTTGGGGAGGCTGGTGGGGAGTGTTGGGGAGGGTGGTGGGGGAGTGTTGGGGAGGCTGGTGGGGGAGTGTTGGGGAGGCTGGTGGGGGAGTGTTGGGGAGGCTGGTGGGGGAGTGTTGGGGAGGGTGGTGGGGGAGTGTTGGGGAAGGTGGTGGGGGAGTGTTGGGGAGGCTGGTGGGGGAGTGTTGGGGAGCCTGGTGGGGGAGTGTTGGGGAGGGTGGTGGGGGAGTGTTGGGGAGGGTGGTGGGGGAGTGTTGGGGAGCCTGGTGGGGGAGTGTTGGGGAGGGTGGTGGGGGAGTGTTGGGGAGGGTGGTGGGGGAGTGTTGGGGAGGCTGGTGGGGGAGTGTTGGGGAGGGTGGTGGGGGAGTGTTGGGGAGGGTGGTGGGGGAGTGTTGGGGAGGCTGGTGGGGGAGTGTTGGGGAGGCTGGTGGGGGAGTGTTGGGGAGGCTGGTGGGGGAGTGTTGGGGAGGCTGGTGGGGGAGTGTTGGGGAGGCTGGTGGAGGAGTGTTGGGGAGGGTGGTGGGGGAGTGTTGGGGAGGCTGGTGGGGGAGTGTTGGGGAGGCTGGTGGGGGAGTGGTGGGGAGGCTGGTGGGGGAGTGTTGGGGAGGGTGGTGGGGGAGTGTTGGGGAGGGTGGTGGGGGTGTGTTGGGGAGGCTGGTGGGGGAGTGTTGGGGAGGGTGGTGGGGGAGTGTTGGGGAGGCTGGTGGGGGAGTGTTGGGGAGGCTGGTGGGGGAGTGTTGGGGAGGCTGGTGGGGGTGTGTTGGGGAGTGTGGTGGGGTTGTGTTGGGGAGGGTGGTGGGGGAGTGTTGGGGAGGCTGGTGGGGGTGTGTTGGGAAGGCTGGTGGGGGAGTGTTGGGGAGGGTGGTGGGGGAGTGTTGGGGAGGGTGGTGGGGGAGTGTTGGGGAGGCTGGTGGGGGAGTGTTGGGGAGGGTGGTGGGGGAGTGTTGGGGAGGGTGGTGGGGGAGTGTTGGGGAGGCTGGTGGGGGAGTGTTGGGGAGGGTGGTGGGGGAGTGTTGGGGAGGCTGGTGGGGGAGTGTTGGGGAGAGTGGAGGGGAAGTGTTGGGGAGGGTGGTGGGGGTGTGTTGGGGAGAGTGGAGGGGAAGTGTTGGGGAGGGTGGTGGGGGAGTGTTGGGGAGGGTGGTGGGGGAGTGTTGGGGAGGGTGGAGGGGGAGTGTTTGGGAGGGTGGTGGGGGAGTGTTGGCGAGAGTGGTGGGGGAGTGTTGGGGAGGCTGGTGGGGGAGTGTTGGGGAGAGTGGAGGGGAAGTGTTGGGGAGGGTGGTGGGGGTGTGTTGGGGAGAGTGGAGGGGAAGTGTTGGGGAGGGTGGTGGGGGAGTGTTGGGGAGGGTGGTGGGGGTGTGTGGGGGTGGGTGGTGGGGGAGTGTTGGGGAGAGTGGAGGGGAAGTGTTGGGGAGGGTGGTGGGGGTGTGTTGGGGAGAGTGGAGGGGAAGTGTTGGGGAGGGTGGTGGGGGAGTGTTGGGGAGGGTGGTGGGGGAGTGTTGGGGAGGGTGGTGGGGGAGTGTTGGGGAGGGTGGTGGGGGAGTGTTGGGGAGGGTGGTGGGGGAGTGTTGGGGAGGCTGGTGGGGGAGTGTTGGGGAGAGTGGAGGGGAAGTGTTGGGGAGGGTGGTGGGGGTGTGTTGGTGAGAGTGGAGGGGAAGTGTTGGGGAGGGTGGTGGGGGAGTGTTGGGGAGGGTGGTGGGGGAGTGTTGGGGAGGGTGGTGGGGGAGTGTTGGGGAGAGTGGAGGGGAAGTGTTGGGGAGGGTGGTGGGGGAGTGTTGGGGAGAGTGGAGGGGAAGTGTTGGGGAGGGTGGTGGGGGAGTGTTGGGGAGGGTGGTGGGGGAGTGTTGGGGATGGTGGTGGGGGAGTGTTGGGGAGGGTGGTGGGGGGAGTGTTGGGGAGGGTGGTGGGGGAGTGTTGGGGAGGGTGGTGGGGGAGTGTTGGGGAGGGTGGTGGGGGAGTGTTGGGGAGGGTGGTGGGGGAGTGTTGGGGAGAGTGGAGGGGAAGTGTTGGGGAGGGTGGTGGGGGTGTGTTGGGGAGAGTGGAGGGGAAGTGTTGGGGAGGGTGGTGGGGGAGTGTTGGGGAGGGTGGTGGGGGAGTGTTGGGGAGGGTGGTGGGGGAGTGTTGGGGAGAGTGGAGGGGAAGTGTTGGGGAGGGTGGTGGGGGAGTGTTGGGGAGAGTGGAGGGGAAGTGTTGGGGAGGGTGGTGGGGGAGTGTTGGGGAGGGTGGTGGGGGAGTGTTGGGGATGGTGGTGGGGGAGTGTTGGGGAGGGTGGTGGGGGAGTGTTGGGGAGGGTGGTGGGGGAGTGTTGGGGAGGGTGGTGGGGGAGTGTTGGGGAGGGTGGTGGGGGAGTGTTGGGGAGGGTGGTGGGGGAGTGTTGGGGAGGGTGGTGGTTGAGTGTTTGGGAGGGTGGTGGGGGAGTGTTGGGGAGGGTGGTGGGGGAGTGTTGGGGAGGGTGGTGGGGGAGTGTTGGGGAGGGTGGTGGGGGAGTGTTGGGGAGGGTGGTGGGGGAGTGTTGGGGATGATGGTGGGGGAGTGTTGGGGAGGGTGGTGGGGGAGTGTTGGGGAGGGTGGTGGGGGAGTGTTGGGGAGGGTGGTGGGGGAGTGTTGGGGAGGGTGGTGGGGGAGTGTTGGGGAGGGTGGTGGGGGAGTGTTGGGGAGGGTGGTGGTGGAGTGTTGGGGAGAGTGGAGGGGAAGTGTTGGGGAGGGTGGTGGGGGTGTGTTGGGGAGAGTGGAGGGGAAGTGTTGGGGAGGGTGGTGGGGGAGTGTTGGGGAGGGTGGTGGGGGAGTGTTGGGGAGGGTGGTGGGGGAGTGTTGGGGAGAGTGGAGGGGATGTGTTGGGGAGGGTGGTGGGGGAGTGTTGGGGAGAGTGGAGGGGAGTGTTGGGGAGGGTGGTGGGGGAGTGTTGGGGAGGGTGGTGGGGGAGTGTTGGGGATGGTGGTGGGGGAGTGTTAGGGAGGGTGGTGGGGGAGTGTTGGGGAGGGTGGTGGGGGAGTTTTGGGGAGGGTGGGGGGGGAGTGTTGGGGAGGGTGGTTGGGGAGTGTTGGGGAGGGTGGTGGGGGAGTGTTGGGGAGGGTGGTGGGGGAGTGTTGGGGAGGGTGGTGGGGGAGTGTTGGGGAGGGTGGTGGGGGAGTGTTGGGGAGGGTGGTGGGGGAGTGTTGGGGAGGGTGGAGGGGAAGTGTTGGGGAGGCTGGTGGGGGAGTGTTGGGGAGGGTGGTGGGGGAGTGTTGGGGAGGGGGGTGGGGGAGTGTTGAGGGTGGTGGTGGGGGAGTGTTGGGGAGGGTGGTGGGGGAGTGTTGGGGAGGCTGGTGGGGGAGTGTGGGGGAGGGTGGTGGGGGAGTGTTGAGGGTGGTGGTGGGGGAGTGTTGGGGAGGCTGGTGGGGGAGTGTTGGGGAGGGTGGTGGGGGAGTGTTGGGGAGGGTGGTGGGTGAGTGTTGAGGGTGGTGGTGGGGGGAGTGTTGAGGGTGGTGGTGGGGGAGTGTTGGGGAGGGTGGTGGGGGAGTGTTGAGGGTGGTGGTGGGGGAGTGTTGGGGAGGGTGGTAGGGGAGTGTTGGGGAGGCTGGTGGGGGAGTGTTGGGGAGGGTGGTGGGGGAGTGTTGGGGAGGGTGGTGGGGGAGTGTTGGGGAGGGTGGTGGGGGAGTGTTGGGGAGGGTGGTGGGGGAGTGTTGGGGAGGGTGGTGGGGGAGTGTTGGGGAGGGTGGTGGGGGAGTGTTGGGGAGGGTGGTGGGGGAGTGTTGGGGAGGGTGGTGGGGGAGTGTTGGGGAGGGTGGTGGGGGAGTGTTGGGGAGAGTGGAGGGGAAGTGTTGGGGAGGGTGGTGGGGGAGTGTTGGGGAGGGTGGTGGGGGAGTGTTGGGTTGGGTGGTGGGGAAGTGTTGGGGAGGGTGGTGGGGGAGTGTTAAGGGTGGTGGTGGGGGAGTGTTGGGGATGGTGGTGGGGGAGTGTTGGGGAGGGTGGTGGGGGAGTGTTGGGGAGGCTGGTGGGGTAGTGTTGGGGAGTGTGGAGGGGAAGTGTTGGGGAGCGTGGTGGGGGAGTGTTGGGGAGGGTGGTGGGGGAGTGTTGGGGATGGTGGAGGGGAAGTGTTGGGGAGGCTGGTGGGGGAGTTTTGGGGAGGGTGGTGGGGGAGTGTTGGGGAGGGTGGTGGGGGAGTGTTGAGGGTGGTGGTGGGGGAGTGTTGGGGAGGGTGGTGTGGGAGTGTTGGGGAGGGTGGTGGGGGAGTGTGGGGGAGGGTGGTGGGGGAGTGTTGAGGGTGGTGGTGGGGGAGTGTTGGGGAGGCTGGTGGGGGAGTGTTGGGGAGGGTGGTGGGGGAGTGTTGGGGAGGGTGGTGGGGGAGTGTTGAGGGTGGTGGTGGGGGAGTGTTGAGGGTGGTGGTGGGGGAGTGTTGGGGAGGGTGGTGGGGGAGTGTTGTGGATGGTGGTGGGGGAGTGTTGGGGAGGGTGGTGGGGGAGTGTTGGGGAGGCTGGTGGGGGAGTGTTGGGGAGGGTGGTGGGGGAGTGTTGGGGAGGGTGGTGGGGGAGTGTTGGGGAGGGTGGTGGGGGTGTGTTGGGGAGGGTGGTGGGGGAGTGTTGGGGAGGGTGGTGGGGGAGTGTTGGGGTGGGTGGTGGGGGAGTGTTGTGGTTGGTGGTGGGGGAGTGTTGGGGAGGGTGGTGGGGGAGTGTTGGGGAGGGTGGTGGGGGAGTGTTGGGGAGGGTGGTGGGGGAGTGTTGAGGGTGGTGGTGGGGGAGTGTTTTGGAGGGTGGTGGGGGAGTGTTGGGGAGGGTGGTGGGGGAGTGTTGGGGAGGGTGGTGGGGGAGTGTTGGGGAGGCTGGTGGGGGAGTGTGGGGGTGGGTGGTGGGGGAGTGTTGAGGGTTGTGGTGGGGGAGTGTTGGGGAGGCTGGTGGGGGAGTGTTGGGGAGGGTGGTGGGGGAGTGTTGGGGAGGGTGGTGCGGGAGTGTTGAGGGTTGTGGTGGGGGAGTGTTGAGGGTGGTGGTGGGGGAGTGTTGGGGGGGGTGGTGGGGGAGTGTTGAGGGTGGTGGTGGGGGAGTGTTGAGGAGGGTGGTGGGGGAGTGTTGGGGAGGCTGGTGGGGGAGTGTTGGGGAGGGTGGTGGGGGAGTGTTGGGGAGGGTGGTGGGGGAGTGTTGGGGAGGGTGGTGGGGGAGTGTTGGGGAGGGTGGTGGGGGAGTGTTGGGGAGGGTGGTGGGGGAGTTTTGGGGAGGGTGGTGGGGGAGTGTTGGGGAGGGTGGTGGGGGACTGTGGGGGGGGGGGGTGGGGGTGTGTTGGGGTGGGTGGTGGGGGTGTGTTGGGGAGAGTGGAGGGGAAGTCTTGGGGAGGGTGGTGGGGGAGTGTTGGGGAGGGTGGTGGGGGAGTGTTGGGTAGGGTGGAGGGGAAGTGTTGGGGAGGGTGGTGGGGGAGTGTTAAGGGTGGTGGTGGGGGAGTGTTGGGGATGGTGGTGGGGGAGTGTTGGGGAGGGTGGTGGGGGAGTGTTGGGGAGGGTGGTGGGGAGTGTTGGGGAGGGTGGGGGGGAAGTGTTGGGGAGGGTGGTGGGGGAGTGTTGGGGAGGGTGGTGGGGGAGTGTTGGGGAGTGTGGAGGGGAAGTGTTGGGGAGGCTGGTGGGGGAGTGTTGGGGAGGGTGGTGGGGGAGTGTTGGGGAGGGTGGTGGGGGAGTGTTGAGGGTGGTGGTGGGGGAGTGTTGGGGAGGGTGGTGGGGAGTGTTGGGGAGGCTGGTGGGGGAGTGTGGGGGAGGGTGGTGGGGGAGTGTTGAGGGTGGTGGTGGGGGAGTGTTGGGGAGACTGGTGGGGGTGTGTTGGGGAGGGTGGTGGGGTAGTGTTGGGGAGGGTGGTGGGGGAGTGTTGAGGGTGGTGGTGGGGGAGTGTTGAGGGTGGTGGTGGGGGAGTGTTGGGGAGGGTGGTGGGGGAGTGTTGAGGGTGGTGGTGGGGGAGTGTTGGGGAGGGTGGTGGGGGAGTGTTGGGGAGGCTGGTGGGGGAGTGTTGGGGAGGGTGGTGGGGGAGTGTTGGGGAGGGTGGTGGGGGAGTGTTGGGGAGGGTGGTGGGGGTGTGTTGGGGAGGGTGGTGGGGGAGTGTTGGGGAGGGTGGTGGGGGAGTGTTGGGGAGGGTGGTGGGGGAGTGTTGAGGGTGGTGGTGGGGGAGTGTTGGGGAGGGTGGTGGGGGAGTGTTGGGGAGGGTGGTGGGGGAGTGTTGGGGAGGGTGGTGGGGGAGTGTTGAGGGTGGTGGTGGGGGAGTGTTGGGGAGGGTGGTGGGGGAGTGTTGGGGAGGGTGGTTGAGGAGTGTTGGGGAGGGTGGTGGGGGAGTGTTGGGGAGGGTGGTGGGGGAGTGTTGAGGGTGGTGGTAGGGGAGTGTTGGGGAGGGTGGTGGGGGAGTGTTGGGGAGGGTGGTGGGGGAGTGTTGGGGAGGGTGGTGGGGGAGTGTTGAGGGTGGTGGTGGGGGAGTGTTGGGGATGGTGGTGGGGGAGTGTTGGGGAGGGTGGTGGGGGAGTGTTGGGGAGGGTGGTGGGGGAGTGTTGGGGAGGGTGGTGGGGGAGTGTTGGGGAGGGTGGTGGGGGTGTGTTGGGGAGGGTGGTGGGGGAGTGTTGGGGAGGGTGGTGGGGGAGTGTTGAGGGTGGTGGTGGGGGAGTGTTGGGGAGGGTGGTGGGGGAGTGTTGGGGAGGGTGGTGGGGGAGTGTTGGGGAGGGTGGTGGGGGAGTGTTGAGGGTGGTGGTGGGGGAGTGTTGGGGAGGGTGGTGGGGGAGTGTTG